>NC_092754.1:50744107-50877743 GCF_047496795.1 Chiloscyllium punctatum | reverse complement strand
GAGAGAGTGAGGGACAGGAAAGTGGGAGAGGGACAGAGAGAGTTAGAGGGACAGAGAGAGAGAGGGGACACGGAGAGAGAGTGAGAGGGACAAGGAGAGAGGGAGAGAGAGGGACAGGGAGAGAGGGAAAGGGACAGGTAGAGAGAGGGACAGGGAGAGAGACAGAGGGACATGGAGAGAGAGACAGGGAGAGAGAGAGGGACAGGGTTAGAGAAGGACAGGGAGAGAGAGAGGGACAGGGAGAGAGAGGGACAGGGAGAGAGACAGAGGGACAGGGAGAGAGACAACGGTCAGGGAGAGAGAGAGACAGGGAGAGAGAGAGGGACAGTGAGAGAGAGAGTGAGGGACAGGGAAAGAGTGAGAGGCACAGAGAGAGTGAGAGGTATAGAGGGGGGAGATAGGGACACTGAGAGAGAGTGAGAGGGACATGGAGAGAGAGAGAGAGGGACACGGAGAGATAGAGGGACAGGGAGAGAGAGGGACAGAGAGAGAGAGAGAGAGGGACAGGGAGAGAGAGAGGGACAGGGAGAGAGAGAGAGGGACTGCGAGTTAGAGGGACAGGGAGAGAGAGAGAGGGACAGGGAGGGAGAGGGACAGGGAGAGATAGGGACAGGGAGAGAGAACGGGACAGTGAGAGAGAGTGAGGGACACGGAGAGAGAGAGGGACAGGGAGAGAGCGAGGGACACAGACTGAGTGAGAGAGGGACTGGGGAGAGAGAGGGACAGGGAGAGAGAGAGAGAGGGACAGGGAGAGAGAGAGGGACAGGGAGAGAGAGGGACAGGGAGCGAGAGAGGGACAGTGAGAGAGAGTGAGGGACACGGAGAGAGAGAGGGGACAGGGGGAGAGAGAGAGGGAACGGGAGAGAGGGAGAGGGACAGGGAGAGAGAGAGGGACAGGGAGAGAGAGAGGGACAGGGAGAGAGAGGGACAGGGAGAGAAAGGGACAGCCAGAGAGGGAGAGGCACAGGGAGAGAGAGGGACAGGGAGAGATAGGGACAGGGAGAGAGAGGGACATGGGGAGAGAGGGAAAGACAGAGAGAGAGAGGGACAGGGAGAGAGAGGGACAGGGAGAGAGAGGGACAGGGAGAGAGAGAGGGACAGAGAGAGAGAGTGAGGGACACAGCGAGAGAGGGACAGGGAGAGAGAGAGGGACAGAGAGAGAGAGGAATAAAGACAGAGAGAGAGAGGTGGGGAGAGGGACAGAGAGAGAGGGACACAGAGAGAGAGTGAGGGACAGTGAGAGAGAGAGGGGACAGGGGGAGAGAGAGAGGGACAGGGAGAGAGAGAGAGGGACAGGGAGAGAGGGACAGGGAGAGAGAGAGTGACAGGGAGAGAGAGAGAGTGAGGGACAGGGAAAGTGGGAGAGGGACAGAGAGAGTTAGAGGGACAGAGAGAGAGAGGGACACGGAGAGAGAGTGAGAGGGACAAGGAGAGAGGGAGAGAGAGGGACAGGGAGAGAGGGAAAGGGACAGGTAGAGAGAGGGACAGGGAGAGAGACAGAGGGACATGGAGAGAGAGACAGGGAGAGAGAGAGGGACAGGGTTAGAGAAGGACAGGGAGAGAGAGAGGGACAGGGAGAGAGACAGAGGGACAGGGAGAGAGAGGGACAGGGAGAGAGACAGAGGGACAGGGAGAGAGACAACGGTCAGGGAGAGAGAGAGACAGGGAGAGAGAGAGGGACAGTGAGAGAGAGAGTGAGGGACAGGGAAAGAGTGAGAGGCACAGAGAGAGTGAGAGGTATAGAGGGGGAGATAGGGACACTGAGAGAGAGTGAGAGGGACATGGAGAGAGAGAGAGAGGGACACGGAGAGATAGAGGGACAGGGAGAGAGAGGGACAGAGAGAGAGAGAGAGAGGGACAGGAGAGAGAGAGGGACAGGGAGAGAGAGAGAGGGACTGCGAGTTAGAGGGACAGGGGAGAGAGAGAGAGGGACAGGGAGGGAGAGGGACAGGGAGAGATAGGGACAGGGAGAGAGAACGGGACAGTGAGAGAGAGTGAGGGACACGGAGAGAGAGAGGGACAGGGAGAGAGCGAGGGACACAGACTGAGTGAGAGAGGGACTGGGAGAGAGAGGGACAGGGAGAGAGAGAGAGAGGGACAGGGAGAGAGAGAGGGACAGGGAGAGAGAGGGACAGGGAGCGAGAGAGGGACAGTGAGAGAGAGTGAGGGACACGGAGAGAGAGAGGGACAGGGGGAGAGAGAGAGGGAACGGGAGAGAGGGAGAGGGAAGGGGGGGGGGGGGGGGGGGGGGGGGGGGGGGGGGGGGGGGGGGGGGGGGGGGGGGGGGGGGGGGGGGGGGGGGGGGGGGGGGGGGGGGGGGGGGGGGGGGGGGGGGGGGGGGGGGGGGGGGGGGGGGGGGGGGGGGGGGGGGGGGGGGGGGGGGCAGGGGGGGGGGGGGGGGGGGGGGGGGGGGGGGGGGGGGGGGGGGGGGGGGGGGGGGGGGGGGGGGGGGGGGGGGGGGGGGGGGGGGGGGGGGGGGGGAGGGGGGGGGGGGGGGGGGGAGGGGGGGGGGGGGGGGGGGGGGGGGGGGGGGGGGGGGGGGGGGGGGGGGGGGGGAGAGAGGAGGGACAGGGAGAGAGAGAGGGACAGGGAGAGAGAGGGACAGGGAGAGAAAGGGACAGCCAGAGAGGGAGAGGCACAGGGAGAGAGAGGGACAGGGAGAGATAGGGACAGGGAGAGAGAGAGGGACAGAGAGAGAGAGTGAGGAACACGGAGAGAGAGAGGGACAGGGAGAGAGAGATCGACAGGTAGAGACAGAGGAATAAAGACAGAGATTTAGAGGTGGGGGAGAGGGACAGAGAGAGAGGGACAGAGAGCGAGAGTGAGGGACAGTGAGAGAGAGAGGGATAGGGGGAGAGAGAGAGAGGGACGGGGAGAGAGAGAGGGACAGGGAGAGACAGAGGGACAGGGAGAGAGGGACAGGGAGAGAGAGAGAGTGAGGGACAGGGAAAGTGGGAGAGGGACAGAGAGAGAGAGGGACACGGAGAGAGAGTGAGAGGGACAAGGAGAGAGGGAGAGAGAGGGACAGGGAGAGAGACAGAGAGACAGGAGAGAGAGACAGAGAGAGAGAGAGAGAGAGGGTTAGTGAGGGACAGGGAGAGAGGGAGGGACAGGTAGAGAGACTGAGCGACAGTGAGAGAGAGGGACAGGGAGAGAGACAGAGGGACAGGGAGAGAGACAGCGGGACAGGGAGAGAGAGAGACTGGGAGAGAGAGAGAGAGGGACAGGGAGAGAGTGAGAGAGGGACAGGGAGAGAGAGATGGGACAGGGAGAGAGTGAAGGACAGAGAGAGAGAGAGAGGGACTGGGAGAGATAGGGACAGGGAGAGAGAGAGAGGGACAGGGAGAGAGTGAGGGACAGGGAGAGAGGCAGAGGGACAGGGAGAGAGACAGAGACAGGGAGAGAGAGAGAGACAGGGAGAGAGAGGGACAGGGAGAGAGAGAGAGGGACAGGAAGAGAGAGGGGACAGGAGAGAGACAGAGGGACAGGAAGAGAGAGACAGGGAGAGAGAGAAGGACAGGGTTAGAGAGGGACAGGGAGAGAGAGAGGGACAGGGAGAAAGAGACGGACAGTGAGAGAGAGAGTGAGGGACAGGGAAAGAGTGAGAGGCACAGAGAGATTGAGAGGGACAGAGAGAGAGAGAGGGACACGGAGAGAGTGTGAGAGGGACAGGGAGAGAGAGACAGAGGGACAGGGAGAGAGAGGGACAGGGAGAGAGTGAAGGACAGAGAGAGAGAGAGAGACTGAGAGAGAGAGAGGGACAGAGAGAGAGAGAGAGAGGGACAGGGAGAGAGTGAGGGATTGAGAGAGAGAGGGGGACAGGGAGAGAGAGAGGGAAAGACAGAGAGAAGGACGGAGACAGGGAGGGAGACAGAGCGAGAGTGAGGGATAGAGAGAGAGAGAGGGACAGGGAGAGAGAGAGAGAGGGACAGGAGAGAGTGAGGGACAGGGAGAGAGGGAGAAGTACAGGGAGAGAGAGAGAGACAGGGAGAGAGAGAGAGACAGGGAGAGAGAGAGGGACAGGGAGAGAGAGAGAGAGAGAGGGACAGGGAGAGAGAGAGAGAGGGACAGGGAGAGAGAGAGAGGGGGACAGGGAGAGAGGGATGGGACATGGAGAGAGTGAAGGACAGGGAGAGAGAGAGAGGGGACTGGGAGAGAGAGAGGGACAGGGAGAGAGAGAGGGGACAGGAGAGAGACGGACAGGGAGAGAGAGGGACAGCCAGAGAGAGAGAGGGACAGGGAGAGAGAGGGTCAGGGAGAGAGAGGGGCAGGGAGAGAGAGAGGGACAGTGAGAGAGAGGGACAGAGAGAGAGAGAGGGACAGGGAGAGAGTGAGGGATGGAGAGAGTGAGGGATAGAGAGAGAGAGGGGGAGACGGAGAGAGAGGGGGACAGACAGAGAGAGGGGACAAAGACAGGGAGGGGGACAGAGAGAGAGTGAGGGATAGAGAGAGAGAGAGAGGGACAGGGAAAGATAGAGGGCCAGGGAGAGAGAGGGACAGAGAGAGAGAGAGAGAGGGACAGGGAGAGAGTGAGGGGACAGGGAGAGAGAGAGAGACAGGGAGAGAGAGAGTGAGGGACAGGGAGAGAGAGAGGGACAGGGGGAGAGATAGGGACAGGGAGAGAGAGAGAGTGAGGGACAGGGAAAGAGTGAGAGGGACAGAGAGAGTGAGAGGGACACAGAGAGAGAGGGACACGGAGACAGAGTGATCGGGACAGTGAGAAAGAGAGAGAGAGGGACAGGGAGAGAGGATGAGGGACAGGTAGAGAGAGGGACTGGGAGAGAGACAGAGGGACAGGGAGAGAGGGACAGGGAGAGAGAGAGAAAGGGACACGGAGAGAGAGAGAGAGGGACAGGGAGAGAGGGATGGGACAGGGAGAGAGTGAAGGACAGGGAGAGAGAGAGAGAGGGACTGGGAGAGAGAGGGGACAGGGAGAGAGAGAGGGACAGGGAGAGAGAGGGACAGGGAGAGATAGGGACAGGGAGAGAGAGAGGGACAGTGAGAGAGAGTGAGGGACACGGAGAGAGAGAGGGACAGGGAGAGAGCGAGGAACACAGACAGAGAGAGAGAGGAGGGGAGAGGGACAGAGAGAGAGGGACAGAGAGAGAGAGAGTGAGGGACAGGGAGAGAGAGAGGGACAGGGGGAGAGATAGGGACAGGGAGAGAGAGAGAGTGAGGGACAGGGAAAGAGTGAGAGGGACAGAGAGAGTGAGAGGGACACAGAGAGAGAGGGACACGGAGACAGAGTGATCGGGACAGTGAGAAAGAGAGAGAGAGGGACAGGGAGAGAGGATGAGGGACAGGTAGAGAGAGGGACTGGGAGAGAGACAGAGGGACAGGGAGAGAGAGAGACAGGGAGAGAGAGAGGGACAGGGTTAGAGAGGGACAGGGAGAGAGAGAGGGACAGGCAGAGAGTCAGAGGGACAGGGAGAGAGAGGGACAGGGAGAGAGACAGAGGGACAGGGAGAGAGACAGAGGGACAGGGAGAGAGAGAGACAGGGAGGGAGAGAGGGACATGGAGAGAGAGAGTGAGGGACAGGGAAAGAGTGAGAGGCACAGAGAGAGTGAGAGGGACACAGAGAGAGAGAGGGACACGGAGAGAGAGTGAGAGGGACAGGGAGAGAAAGAGAGAGGGACACGGAGAGAGAGATGGACAGAGAGAGTGAGGGACAGGGAGAGAGAGATGGGGAACGGGGAGAGAGAGAGAGAGGGACAGGGAGAGAGAGAGGGACAGAGAGAGAGTAAGGGACACGGAGAGAAATAGAGAGAGAGAGGGACAGAGAGAGAGAGAGGGACAGAGGGAGAGAGAGCGACAGGGAGAGAGAGAGGGACAGAGAGAGAGAGGGACAGAGAGAGGGAGGGGGACAGAGTGAGAGTGAGGGATAGAGAGAGAGACGGGGACAGGGAGAGATAGAGGGCAGGGAGAGAGAGGGACAGGGAGAGAGAGAGAGGGACAGGGAGAGAGTGAGGGACAGGGAGAGAGGGAGTGGGACAGAGAGAGAGACAGAGACAGGGAGAGAGAGAGAGAGACAGGGAGAGAGAGAGAGACAGGGAGAGAGAGAGAGAGAGGGACAGGGAGAGAGAGAGAGAGGGACAGGGAGAGAGAGAGAGAGAGGGACAGGGAGAGAGGAATGGGACATGGAGAGAGTGAAGGACAGTGAGAGAGAGAGAGGAACTGGGAGAGAGAGAGGGACAGGGAGAGAGAGAGGGACAGGGAGAGAGACGGACAGGGAGAGAGAGGGGACAGCCAGAGATAGAGAGAGAGAGGGACAGGGAGAGACAGAGGGCCAGGGAGAGAGAGGGACAGGGAGAGAAATGGAGGGACAGTGAGAGAGTGAGGGACGGGGAGAGAGGGGAGAGGGACAGGGAGAGAGGGAGAGACAAGGAGAGAGAGGGGAACTGGGAGAGAGAGGGACAGGGAGAGAGGGACAGGGAGAGAGAGAGGGACAGGGAGAGAGA
This sequence comes from Chiloscyllium punctatum, assembly GCF_047496795.1. Lineage (NCBI taxonomy): Eukaryota > Metazoa > Chordata > Chondrichthyes > Orectolobiformes > Hemiscylliidae > Chiloscyllium > Chiloscyllium punctatum. The sequence goes on along the minus strand of NC_092754.1, from coordinate 50,871,284 downwards.
GAGATAGAGGGACAGGGAGAGAGGGATGGGACAGGGAGAGAGTGAAGGACAGGGAGAGAGAGAGAGGCGGAGAGGGACAGAGGGAGAGAGAGGGACAGGGAGAGAGAGTGAGGGACAGGGAGAGAGAGAGGGACAGCGAGAGAGTGAGGGACAGAGAGAGAGAGAGAGGGACAGGGAGAGAGAGAGAGAGAGGGACAGGGAGAGAGAGAGAGGACAGGGAGAGAGTGAGGGACAGGGAGAGAGAGAGAGGACAGGGAGAGAGAGAGAGACAGGGAGAGAGAGAGGGACAGGTAGAGCGGGAGAGAGGGACAGGGAGAATGTGAGGGACAGGGAGAGAGGGAGAGGGACAGAGAGAGGGACAGAGAGAGAGAGTGACCGGGAGAGAGAGAGGGACAGGGAGAGAGCGAGGTACAGGGAGAGAGAGAGAGAGGACAGGGAGAGAGAGAGGGACAGTGAGAGAGAGAGAGAGGACAGGGAGAGAGGGACAGGGAGAGAGAGAGGGACAGTGAGAGAGAGAGAGAGGACAGGGAGAGAGGGACAGGGAGAGAGAGAGGGATAGAGAGAGAGAGGGACAGGGAGAGATATAGGGCCAAGGAGAGAGAGGGACAGGGAGAGAAATAGAGGGACAGTGAGAGAGTGAGGGACGGGGAGAGAGGGAGAGGGACAGGGAGAGGTGGAGAGACAAGATGAGAGAGGGGAACAGGGAGAGAGAGGGACAGGGAGAGAGGGACAGGGAGAGAGAGAGGGACAGGGAGAGAGAGAGATAGAGGGACAGGGAGAGAGGGATGGGACAGGGAGAGAGTGAAGGACAGGGAGAGAGAGAGAGGCGGAGAGGGACAGAGGGAGAGAGAGGGACAGGGAGAGAGAGTGAGGGACAGGGAGAGAGAGAGGGACAGCGAGAGAGAGTGAGGGACAGAGAGAGAGAGAGGGACAGGGAGAGAGAGAGAGAGAGGGACAGGGAGAGAGAGAGAGGACAGGGAGAGAGTGAGGGACAGGGAGAGAGAGAGAGGACAGGGAGAGAGAGAGACAGGGAGATAGAGAGGGACAGGTAGAGCGGGAGAGAGGGACAGGGAGAATGTGAGGGACAGGGAGAGAGGGAGAGGGACAGAGAGAGGGACAGAGAGAGAGAGTGACCGGGAGAGAGAAAGAGGGACAGGGAGAGAGAGAGGGACAGTGAGAGAGAGAGAGAGGACAGGGAGAGAGGGACATGGAGAGAGAGAGGTACAGGGAGAGAGAGAGAGGGACAGGGAGAGAGAGAGGGACAGTGAGAGAGAGAGAGAGGACAGGGAGAGAGACGGACAGGGAGAGAGAGGGACAGCCAGAGAGAGAGAGGGACAGGGAGAGAGTGGGTCAGGGAGAGAGAGGAGCAGGGAGAGAGGGAGGGACAGTGAGAGAGAGTTAGGGACACGGAGAGAGAGAGGGAGAGGGAGAGAGAGAGGGACAGAGAGAGAGAGGGGGACACAGACCAGAGAGAGAGAGAGGGGGGGAGAGTGACAGAGAGAGAGGGACAGAGAGAGAGAGGGACAGGGATAGAGTGAGGGATTGAGAGAGAGAGGGGGACAGGGAGAGAGAGAGGGACAGACAGAGAGAGGGACAGAGACAGAGAGGGGGACAGAGCGAGAGTGAGGGATAGAGAGAGAGAGAGGGACAGGGAAAGATAGAGGGCCAGGGAGAGAGAGGGACAGGGAGAGAGAGAGAGACAGGGAGAGAGAGAGGGACATGGAGAGAGAGGGACAGGGAGAGAGGGACAGGGAGAGAGAGTGAGGGGCACGGAGAGAGAGAGGGACAGGGAGAGAGCGAGGAACACAGAGAGAGAGAGGAGGGGAGAGGGACAGAGAGAGAGGGACAGAGAGAGAGTGAGGGACAGGGAGAGAGAGAGGGACAGGGGGTGAGAGAGACAGGGAGAGAGAGAGGGACAGGGTTAGAGAGGGACAGGGAGAGAGAGTGAGGGGCACGGAGAGAGAGAGGGACAGGGAGAGAGCGAGGAACACAGAGAGAGAGAGGAGGGGAGAGGGACAGAGAGAGAGGGACAGAGAGAGATTGAGGGACAGGGAGAGAGAGAGGGACAGGGGGTGAGAGAGACAGGGAGAGAGAGAGGGACAGGGTTAGAGAGGGACCGGGAGAGAGAGAGGGACAGGGAGAGAGACAGAGGGACAGGGAGAGAGAGGGACAGGGAGAGAGATAGAGGGACAGGGAGAGAGAGAGTGAGGGACAGGGAAAGAGTGAGAGGCACAGAGAGAGTGAGCGGGAATGGGAGAGAGAGAAAGAGGGACACAGAGAAAGAGAGGGACAGGGAGAGAGAGAGAGGGACAGAGAGAGAGTGAGGGACATGGAGAGAGAGAGAGAGAGGGACAGAGAGAGAGGGACAGGGAGAGAAAGAGGGACAGGGAGAGAGTGAGGGACAGGGAGAAAGAGAGAGAGACAGAGAGAGAGAGTTACAGATAGAGAGAGAGGGACAGGGAGAGAGTGTGGGATGGAGAGAGAGAGGGGGACAGGAGAGAGAGGGAAAGACAGAGAAATGGAGAGAGAGAGGAAGGGGGACAGAGAGAGAGAGTGAGGGATAGAGAGAGAGAGGGACAGGGAGAGATAGAGGGCCAGGGAGAGAGAGGGACAGGGAGAGAAAGAGAGGGACAGTGAGAGAGTGAGGGACGGGGAGAGAGGGAGAGGGACAGGGAGAGAGGGAGAGACAAGGAGAGAGAGGGGAACAGGGAGAGAGAGGGACAGGGAGAGAGGGACAGGGAGAGAGAGAGGGACAGGGAGAGAGAGAGATAGAGGGACAGGGAGAGAGGGATGGGACAGGGAGAGAGTGAAGGAGAGGGAGAGAGAGAGAGAGGCGGAGAGGGACAGAGGGAGAGAGAGGGACAGGGAGAGAGAGTGAGGGACAGGGAGAGAGAGAGGGACAGCGAGAGAGTGAGGGACAGAGAGAGAGAGAGAGGGACAGGGAGAGAGAGAGAGAGAGGGACAGGGAGAGAGAGAGAGGACAGGGAGAGAGTGAGGGACAGGGAGAGAGAGAGAGGACAGGGAGAGAGAGAGAGACAGGGAGAGAGAGAGGGACAGGTAGAGCGGGAGAGAGGGACAGGGAGAATGTGAGGGACAGGGAGAGAGGGAGAGGGACAGAGAGAGGGACAGAGAGAGAGAGTGACCGGGAGAGAGAGAGGGACAGGGAGAGAGCGAGGTACAGGGAGAGAGAGAGAGGGACAGGGAGAGAGAGAGGGACAGTGAGAGAGAGAGAGAGGACAGGGAGAGAGGGACGGGGAGAGAGAGAGAGGGACAGTGAGAGAGAGAGAGAGGACAGGGAGAGAGGGACAGGGAGAGAGTGAGGGATAGAGAGAGAGAGGGACAGGGAGAGATAGAGGGCCAGGGAGAGAGAAGGACAGGGAGAGAAATAGAGGGACAGTGAGAGAGTGAGGGACGGGGAGAGAGGGAGAGGGAGAGAGGGAGAGACAAGGAGAGAGAGGGGAACAGGGAGAGAGAGAGGTACAGGGAGAGAGAGAGAGGGACAGGGAGAGAGAGAGGGACAGTGAGAGAGAGAGAGAGAGAGGACAGGGAGAGAGGGACAGGGAGAGAGAGAGGGACAGTGAGAGAGAGAGAGAGGACAGGGAGAGAGGGACAGGGAGAGAGATAGAGAGAGTTCAGGGAGAGAGAGAGATGGACAAGGAGACAGACGGAGAGAGAGAGAGGGACAGGGAGAGAGAGAGATGGACAAGGAGACAGACGGAGAGAGAGAGCGAGGGACAGGGAGAGAGGGACAGAGAAAGAGAGAGAGAGGGACAGGGAGAGAGAGATGGACAGAGAGAGTGAGGGACAGGGAGAGAGAGATGGGGAACGGGAGAGAGAGAGAGAGGGACAGGGAGAGAGTGAGGGACAGGGAGAGAGAGGGACAGGGCGAGAGTGAGGGACAGAGAGAGAGGGACAGAGAGAGAGAGGGACGGGGGAGAGAGGGACACGGCGGCGGGGGGATACAGAGAGAGAGAGGTACAGGGAGAGAGAGAGGGACAGGGAGAGAGAGAGGGACAGGGAGTGAGGGACAGAGAGAGAGAGGGACAGGGAGAGAGAGGGGGACAGGGAGAGAGAGAGAGAGAGTTACAGGGAGGGAGAGAGAGGGACAGGGAGACAGACGGAGAGAGAGAGAGAGGGACAGGGAGAGAGGGACAGAGAAAGAGAGAGAGAGGGACAGGGAGAGAGAGAGGAAGAGAGAGAGTGAGGGACAGGGAGAGAGAGAGAGGGAACGGGAGAGAGAGAGAGAGAGTGGGACAGGGAGAGAGTGAGGCATAGGGAGAGAGAGAGAGGGACAGGGAGAGAGTGAGGGACAGGGAGAGAGAGGGACAGGGCGAGAGTGAGGGACAGTGAGAGTGCGGGACAGGGAGAGAGTGAGGGACAGGCAGAGCGGGAGAAGGACAGAGAGAGAGAGGGACAGGGAGAGAGAGAGGGACAGGGAGAGAGGGAGAGGGACAGAGAGAGAGAGGGACAGGGCGAGAGTGAGGGACAGAGAGAGAGGGACAGAGATAGAGGGACGGGGGAGAGAGCGACACGGCGGGGGGGGGGATACGGAGAGAGAGAGGTACAGGGAGAGAGAGAGAGTGACAGGGAGAGAGAGAGGGACAGTGAGAGAGAGAGAGAGGGACAGGGAGAGAGGGACAGAGAGAGAGAGGGACAGGGAGGGAGAGAGAGAGAGAGAGAGAGAGAGAGTTACAGGGAGAGAGAGAGAGGGACAGGGAGACAGACGGAGAGAGAGAGAGAGGGACAGGGAGAGAGGGACAGAGAAAGAGAGAGAGAGGCACAGGGAGAGAGAGAGGGACAGAGAGAGTGAGGGACATGGATAGAGAGAGAGGGAACGGGAGAGAGAGAGAGAGTGGGACATGGAGAGAGTGAGGCATAATTAGAGAGAGAGAGAGGGACAGGGAGAGTGTGAGGGACAGGGAGAGAGAGGGACAAGGAGAGAGTGAGGAACAGGCAGAGCGGGAGAGGGACAGAGAGAGAGAGGGACAGGGAGAGAGTGAGGGACAGGCAGAGCGGGAGAGGGACAGAGAGAGAGAGGGACAGAGAGAGAGAGAGGGACAGGGAGAGACTGAGAGATGGGCAGGGAGAGAGAGCGGGACAGGGAGAGAGTGAGGGACAGGCAGAGCGGGAGAGGGACAGAGAGACAGAGGGACAGAGAGAGAGAGATGGACAGGGAGAGAGTGAGGGACAGAGAGAGAGAGGGACAGAGAGAGAGGGACGAGGTAGAGAGGGACACGGCGTGGGGGGGGGATACGGAGAGAGAGAGAGAGGGACAGGGAGAGAGAGAGAGTGAGGGACAGGGAAAGAGTGAGGGACAGAGAGAGAGGGACAGGGAGAGAGTGAGGGACAGGGAGAGAGAGAGAGAGAGGGATAGGGAGAGAGAGAGAGGGACAGGGAGAGAGAGAGGGACAAGGAGAGAGTGAGGGACAGGGAGAGACAGAGAGAGGGACAGGGAGAGTGTGAGGGACAGGGAGAGAGAGAAAGGGGAGGGGAGAGGGACAGAGAGAGAGAGAGGGACAGGGAGAGAGAGGGACAGCGAGAGATAGAGGGACAGGGAGAGAGAGAGGGACAGGGAGAGAGAGAGGGTCAGGGAAAGAGAGAGAGAGGGACAGAGAGAGAGAGAGGGACAGGGAGAGAGTGAGGGATGGAGAGAGTGAGGGATAGAGAGAGAGAGGGGGAGACGGAGAGAGAGGGGGACAGACAGAGAGAGGGACAAAGACAGGGAGGGGGACAGAGAGAGAGTGAGGGATAGAGAGAGAGAGAGAGGGACAGGGAAAGATAGAGGGCCAGGGAGAGAGAGGGACAGAGAGAGAGAGAGAGAGGGACAGGGAGAGAGTGAGGGACAGGGAGAGAGAGAGAGACAGGGAGAGAGAGAGGGACAGGGAGAGAGAGGGACAGGGAGAGAGGGACAGGGAGAGAGAGAGAAAGGGACACGGAGAGAGAGAGAGAGGGACAGGGAGAGAGGGATGGGACAGGGAGAGAGTGAAGGACAGGGAGAGAGAGAGAGAGGGACTGGGAGAGAGAGGGACAGGGAGAGAGAGAGGGACAGGGAGAGAGAGGGACAGGGAGAGATAGGGACAGGGAGAGAGAGAGGGACAGTGAGAGAGAGTGAGGGACACGGAGAGAGAGAGGGACAGGGAGAGAGCGAGGAACACAGACAGAGAGAGAGAGGAGGGGAGAGGGACAGAGAGAGAGGGACAGAGAGAGAGAGAGTGAGGGACAGGGAGAGAGAGAGGGACAGGGGGAGAGATAGGGACAGGGAGAGAGAGAGAGTGAGGGACAGGGAAAGAGTGAGAGGGACAGAGAGAGTGAGAGGGACACAGAGAGAGAGGGACACGGAGACAGAGTGATCGGGACAGTGAGAAAGAGAGAGAGAGGGACAGGGAGAGAGGATGAGGGACAGGTAGAGAGAGGGACTGGGAGAGAGACAGAGGGACAGGGAGAGAGAGAGACAGGGAGAGAGAGAGGGACAGGGTTAGAGAGGGACAGGGAGAGAGAGAGGGACAGGCAGAGAGTCAGAGGGACAGGGAGAGAGAGGGACAGGGAGAGAGACAGAGGGACAGGGAGAGAGACAGAGGGACAGGGAGAGAGAGAGACAGGGAGGGAGAGAGGGACATGGAGAGAGAGAGTGAGGGACAGGGAAAGAGTGAGAGGCACAGAGAGAGTGAGAGGGACACAGAGAGAGAGAGGGACACGGAGAGAGAGTGAGAGGGACAGGGAGAGAAAGAGAGAGGGACACGGAGAGAGAGATGGACAGAGAGAGTGAGGGACAGGGAGAGAGAGATGGGGAACGGGAGAGAGAGAGAGAGGGACAGGGAGAGAGAGAGGGACAGAGAGAGAGTAAGGGACACGGAGAGAAATAGAGAGAGAGAGGGACAGAGAGAGAGAGAGGGACAGAGGGAGAGAGAGCGACAGGGAGAGAGAGAGGGACAGAGAGAGAGAGGGACAGAGAGAGGGAGGGGGACAGAGTGAGAGTGAGGGATAGAGAGAGAGACGGGGACAGGGAGAGATAGAGGGCAGGGAGAGAGAGGGACAGGGAGAGAGAGAGAGGGACAGGGAGAGAGTGAGGGACAGGGAGAGAGGGAGTGGGACAGAGAGAGAGACAGAGACAGGGAGAGAGAGAGAGAGACAGGGAGAGAGAGAGAGACAGGGAGAGAGAGAGAGAGAGGGACAGGGAGAGAGAGAGAGAGGGACAGGGAGAGAGAGAGAGAGAGGGACAGGGAGAGAGGAATGGGACATGGAGAGAGTGAAGGACAGTGAGAGAGAGAGAGGAACTGGGAGAGAGAGAGGGACAGGGAGAGAGAGAGGGACAGGGAGAGAGACGGACAGGGAGAGAGAGGGACAGCCAGAGATAGAGAGAGAGAGGGACAGGGAGAGACAGAGGGCCAGGGAGAGAGAGGGACAGGGAGAGAAATGGAGGGACAGTGAGAGAGTGAGGGACGGGGAGAGAGGGAGAGGGACAGGGAGAGAGGGAGAGACAAGGAGAGAGAGGGGAACTGGGAGAGAGAGGGACAGGGAGAGAGGGACAGGGAGAGAGAGAGGGACAGGGAGAGAGAGAGATAGAGGGACAGGGAGAGAGGGATGGGACAGGGAGAGAGTGAAGGACAGGGAGAGAGAGAGAGGCGGAGAGGGACAGAGGGAGAGAGAGGGACAGGGAGAGAGAGTGAGGGACAGGGAGAGAGAGAGGGACAGCGAGAGAGTGAGGGACAGAGAGAGAGAGAGAGGGACAGGGAGAGAGAGAGAGAGAGGGACAGGGAGAGAGAGAGAGGACAGGGAGAGAGTGAGGGACAGGGAGAGAGAGAGAGGACAGGGAGAGAGAGAGAGACAGGGAGAGAGAGAGGGACAGGTAGAGCGGGAGAGAGGGACAGGGAGAATGTGAGGGACAGGGAGAGAGGGAGAGGGACAGAGAGAGGGACAGAGAGAGAGAGTGACCGGGAGAGAGAGAGGGACAGGGAGAGAGCGAGGTACAGGGAGAGAGAGAGAGAGACAGGGAGAGAGAGAGGGACAGTGAGAGAGAGAGAGAGGACAGGGAGAGAGGGACAGGGAGAGAGAGAGGGACAGTGAGAGAGAGAGAGAGGACAGGGAGAGAGGGACAGGGAGAGAGAGAGGGATAGAGAGAGAGAGGGACAGGGAGAGATATAGGGCCAAGGAGAGAGAGGGACAGGGAGAGAAATAGAGGGACAGTGAGAGAGTGAGGGACGGGGAGAGAGGGAGAGGGACAGGGAGAGGTGGAGAGACAAGATGAGAGAGGGGAACAGGGAGAGAGAGGGACAGGGAGAGAGGGACAGGGAGAGAGAGAGGGACAGGGAGAGAGAGAGATAGAGGGACAGGGAGAGAGGGATGGGACAGGGAGAGAGTGAAGGACAGGGAGAGAGAGAGAGGCGGAGAGGGACAGAGGGAGAGAGAGGGACAGGGAGAGAGAGTGAGGGACAGGGAGAGAGAGAGGGACAGCGAGAGAGTGAGGGACAGAGAGAGAGAGAGGGACAGGGAGAGAGAGAGAGAGAGGGACAGGGAGAGAGAGAGAGGACAGGGAGAGAGTGAGGGACAGGGAGAGAGAGAGAGGACAGGGAGAGAGAGAGACAGGGAGATAGAGAGGGACAGGTAGAGCGGGAGAGAGGGACAGGGAGAATGTGAGGGACAGGGAGAGAGGGAGAGGGACAGAGAGAGGGACAGAGAGAGAGAGTGACCGGGAGAGAGAAAGAGGGACAGGGAGAGAGAGAGGGACAGTGAGAGAGAGAGAGAGGACAGGGAGAGAGGGACATGGAGAGAGAGAGGTACAGGGAGAGAGAGAGAGGGACAGGGAGAGAGAGAGGGACAGTGAGAGAGAGAGAGAGGACAGGGAGAGAGACGGACAGGGAGAGAGAGGGACAGCCAGAGAGAGAGAGGGACAGGGAGAGAGTGGGTCAGGGAGAGAGAGGAGCAGGGAGAGAGGGAGGGACAGTGAGAGAGAGTTAGGGACACGGAGAGAGAGAGGGAGAGGGAGAGAGAGAGGGACAGAGAGAGAGAGGGGGACACAGACAGAGAGAGAGAGAGGGGGGAGAGTGACAGAGAGAGAGGGACAGAGAGAGAGAGGGACAGGGATAGAGTGAGTGATTGAGAGAGAGAGGGGGACAGGGAGAGAGAGAGGGACAGACAGAGAGAGGGACAGAGACAGAGAGGGGGACAGAGCGAGAGTGAGGGATAGAGAGAGAGAGAGGGACAGGGAAAGATAGAGGGCCAGGGAGAGAGAGGGACAGGGAGAGAGAGAGAGACAGGGAGAGAGAGAGGGACATGGAGAGAGAGGGACAGGGAGAGAGGGACAGGGAGAGAGAGTGAGGGGCACGGAGAGAGAGAGGGACAGGGAGAGAGCGAGGAACACAGAGAGAGAGAGGAGGGGAGAGGGACAGAGAGAGAGGGACAGAGAGAGAGTGAGGGACAGGGAGAGAGAGAGGGACAGGGGGTGAGAGAGACAGGGAGAGAGAGAGGGACAGGGTTAGAGAGGGACAGGGAGAGAGAGTGAGGGGCACGGAGAGAGAGAGGGACAGGGAGAGAGCGAGGAACACAGAGAGAGAGAGGAGGGGAGAGGGACAGAGAGAGAGGGACAGAGAGAGATTGAGGGACAGGGAGAGAGAGAGGGACAGGGGGTGAGAGAGACAGGGAGAGAGAGAGGGACAGGGTTAGAGAGGGACCGGGAGAGAGAGAGGGACAGGGAGAGAGACAGAGGGACAGGGAGAGAGAGGGACAGGGAGAGAGATAGAGGGACAGGGAGAGAGAGAGTGAGGGACAGGGAAAGAGTGAGAGGCACAGAGAGAGTGAGCGGGAATGGGAGAGAGAGAAAGAGGGACACAGAGAAAGAGAGGGACAGGGAGAGAGAGAGAGGGACAGAGAGAGAGTGAGGGACATGGAGAGAGAGAGAGAGAGGGACAGAGAGAGAGGGACAGGGAGAGAAAGAGGGACAGGGAGAGAGTGAGGGACAGGGAGAAAGAGAGAGAGACAGAGAGAGAGAGTTACAGATAGAGAGAGAGGGACAGGGAGAGAGTGTGGGATGGAGAGAGAGAGGGGGACAGGAGAGAGAGGGAAAGACAGAGAAATGGAGAGAGAGAGGAAGGGGGACAGAGAGAGAGAGTGAGGGATAGAGAGAGAGAGGGACAGGGAGAGATAGAGGGCCAGGGAGAGAGAGGGACAGGGAGAGAAAGAGAGGGACAGTGAGAGAGTGAGGGACGGGGAGAGAGGGAGAGGGACAGGGAGAGAGGGAGAGACAAGGAGAGAGAGGGGAACAGGGAGAGAGAGGGACAGGGAGAGAGGGACAGGGAGAGAGAGAGGGACAGGGAGAGAGAGAGATAGAGGGACAGGGAGAGAGGGATGGGACAGGGAGAGAGTGAAGGAGAGGGAGAGAGAGAGAGAGGCGGAGAGGGACAGAGGGAGAGAGAGGGACAGGGAGAGAGAGTGAGGGACAGGGAGAGAGAGAGGGACAGCGAGAGAGTGAGGGACAGAGAGAGAGAGAGAGGGACAGGGAGAGAGAGAGAGAGAGGGACAGGGAGAGAGAGAGAGGACAGGGAGAGAGTGAGGGACAGGGAGAGAGAGAGAGGACAGGGAGAGAGAGAGAGACAGGGAGAGAGAGAGGGACAGGTAGAGCGGGAGAGAGGGACAGGGAGAATGTGAGGGACAGGGAGAGAGGGAGAGGGACAGAGAGAGGGACAGAGAGAGAGAGTGACCGGGAGAGAGAGAGGGACAGGGAGAGAGCGAGGTACAGGGAGAGAGAGAGAGGGACAGGGAGAGAGAGAGGGACAGTGAGAGAGAGAGAGAGGACAGGGAGAGAGGGACGGGGAGAGAGAGAGAGGGACAGTGAGAGAGAGAGAGAGGACAGGGAGAGAGGGACAGGGAGAGAGTGAGGGATAGAGAGAGAGAGGGACAGGGAGAGATAGAGGGCCAGGGAGAGAGAAGGACAGGGAGAGAAATAGAGGGACAGTGAGAGAGTGAGGGACGGGGAGAGAGGGAGAGGGAGAGAGGGAGAGACAAGGAGAGAGAGGGGAACAGGGAGAGAGAGAGGTACAGGGAGAGAGAGAGAGGGACAGGGAGAGAGAGAGGGACAGTGAGAGAGAGAGAGAGAGAGGACAGGGAGAGAGGGACAGGGAGAGAGAGAGGGACAGTGAGAGAGAGAGAGAGGACAGGGAGAGAGGGACAGGGAGAGAGATAGAGAGAGTTCAGGGAGAGAGAGAGATGGACAAGGAGACAGACGGAGAGAGAGAGAGGGACAGGGAGAGAGAGAGATGGACAAGGAGACAGACGGAGAGAGAGAGCGAGGGACAGGGAGAGAGGGACAGAGAAAGAGAGAGAGAGGGACAGGGAGAGAGAGATGGACAGAGAGAGTGAGGGACAGGGAGAGAGAGATGGGGAACGGGAGAGAGAGAGAGAGGGACAGGGAGAGAGTGAGGGACAGGGAGAGAGAGGGACAGGGCGAGAGTGAGGGACAGAGAGAGAGGGACAGAGAGAGAGAGGGACGGGGGAGAGAGGGACACGGCGGCGGGGGGATACAGAGAGAGAGAGGTACAGGGAGAGAGAGAGGGACAGGGAGAGAGAGAGGGACAGGGAGTGAGGGACAGAGAGAGAGAGGGACAGGGAGAGAGAGGGGGACAGGGAGAGAGAGAGAGAGAGTTACAGGGAGGGAGAGAGAGGGACAGGGAGACAGACGGAGAGAGAGAGAGAGGGACAGGGAGAGAGGGACAGAGAAAGAGAGAGAGAGGGACAGGGAGAGAGAGAGGAAGAGAGAGAGTGAGGGACAGGGAGAGAGAGAGAGGGAACGGGAGAGAGAGAGAGAGAGTGGGACAGGGAGAGAGTGAGGCATAGGGAGAGAGAGAGAGGGACAGGGAGAGAGTGAGGGACAGGGAGAGAGAGGGACAGGGCGAGAGTGAGGGACAGTGAGAGTGCGGGACAGGGAGAGAGTGAGGGACAGGCAGAGCGGGAGAAGGACAGAGAGAGAGAGGGACAGGGAGAGAGAGAGGGACAGGGAGAGAGGGAGAGGGACAGAGAGAGAGAGGGACAGGGCGAGAGTGAGGGACAGAGAGAGAGGGACAGAGATAGAGGGACGGGGGAGAGAGCGACACGGCGGGGGGGGGGATACGGAGAGAGAGAGGTACAGGGAGAGAGAGAGAGTGACAGGGAGAGAGAGAGGGACAGTGAGAGAGAGAGAGAGGGACAGGGAGAGAGGGACAGAGAGAGAGAGGGACAGGGAGGGAGAGAGAGAGAGAGAGAGAGAGAGAGTTACAGGGAGAGAGAGAGAGGGACAGGGAGACAGACGGAGAGAGAGAGAGAGGGACAGGGAGAGAGGGACAGAGAAAGAGAGAGAGAGGCACAGGGAGAGAGAGAGGGACAGAGAGAGTGAGGGACATGGATAGAGAGAGAGGGAACGGGAGAGAGAGAGAGAGTGGGACATGGAGAGAGTGAGGCATAATTAGAGAGAGAGAGAGGGACAGGGAGAGTGTGAGGGACAGGGAGAGAGAGGGACAAGGAGAGAGTGAGGAACAGGCAGAGCGGGAGAGGGACAGAGAGAGAGAGGGACAGGGAGAGAGTGAGGGACAGGCAGAGCGGGAGAGGGACAGAGAGAGAGAGGGACAGAGAGAGAGAGAGGGACAGGGAGAGACTGAGAGATGGGCAGGGAGAGAGAGCGGGACAGGGAGAGAGTGAGGGACAGGCAGAGCGGGAGAGGGACAGAGAGACAGAGGGACAGAGAGAGAGAGATGGACAGGGAGAGAGTGAGGGACAGAGAGAGAGAGGGACAGAGAGAGAGGGACGAGGTAGAGAGGGACACGGCGTGGGGGGGGGATACGGAGAGAGAGAGAGAGGGACAGGGAGAGAGAGAGAGTGAGGGACAGGGAAAGAGTGAGGGACAGAGAGAGAGGGACAGGGAGAGAGTGAGGGACAGGGAGAGAGAGAGAGAGAGGGATAGGGAGAGAGAGAGAGGGACAGGGAGAGAGAGAGGGACAAGGAGAGAGTGAGGGACAGGGAGAGACAGAGAGAGGGACAGGGAGAGTGTGAGGGACAGGGAGAGAGAGAAAGGGCAGGGGAGAGGGACAGAGAGAGAGAGAGGGACAGGGAGAGAGAGGGACAGCGAGAGATAGAGGGACAGGGAGAGAGAGAGGGACAGGGAGAGAGAGAGGGTCAGGGAAAGAGAGAGAGAGGGGCAGGGAGAGAGAGAGGGACAGGCAGAGAGAGAGAGGGACAGGGAGAGAGAGAAGGACAGGGAGAGAGAGAGGGACAGAGAGAGAGAGTGCGGGACACGGAGAGCGAGAGGGACAGGGAGAGAGAGAGAGGGACAGAGAGAGAGAGGGACAGGGAGAGAGAGAGGGACAGTGAGAGAGAGAGAGGACAGGGAGAGAGGGACAGGGAGAGAGAGAGGGATAGAGAGAGAGAGGGACAGGGAGAGATAGAGGGCCAGGGAGAGAGAGGGACAGGGAGAGAAATAGAGGGACAGTGAGAGAGTGAGGGACGGGGAGAGAGGGAGAGGGACAGGGAGAGAGGGAGAGACAAGGAGAGAGAGGGGAACAGGGAGAGAGAGGGACAGGGAGAGAGGGACAGGGAGAGAGAGAGGGACAGGGAGAGAGAGAGATAGAGGGACAGGGAGAGAGGGATGGGACAGGGAGAGAGGGATGGGACAGGGAGAGAGTGAAGGACAGGGAGAGAGAGAGAGAGGCGGAGAGGGACAGAGGGAGCGAGAGGGACAGCGAGAGAGAGTGAGGGACAGGGAGAGAGAGAGGGACAGCGAGAGAGTGAATGACAGAGAGAGAGAGAGAGGGACAGGGAGAGAGAGAGAGCGAGGGACAGGGAGAGAGAGAGAGGGCAGGGAGAGAGTGAGGGACAGGGGGAGAGAGAGAGGACAGGGAGAGAGAGAGAGACAGGGAGATAGAGAGGGACAGGTAGAGCGGGAGAGAGGGACAGGGAGAATGTGAGGGACAGGGAGAGAGGGAGAGGGACAGAGAGAGGGACAGAGAGAGAGAGTGACCGGGAGAGAGAGAGAGGGACAGGGAGAGAGAGAGGTACAGGGAGAGAGAGAGAGGGACAGGGAGAGAGAGAGGGACAGTGAGAGAGAGAGAGAGGACAGGGAGAGAGGGACAGGGAGAGAGAGAGGGACAGTGAGAGAGAGAGAGAGGACAGGGAGAGAGGGACAGGGAGAGAGAGAGGGACAGGGAGAGAGATAGAGAGAGTTCAGGGAGAGAGAGAGATGGACAAGGAGACAGACGGAGAGAGAGAGAGGGACAGGGAGAGAGAGAGATGGACAAGGAGACAGACGGAGAGAGAGAGAGAGGGACAGGGAGAGAGGGACAGAGAAAGAGAGAGAGAGGGACAGGGAGAGAGTGAGGGACAGGGAGAGAGGGACAGAGAGAGAGAGGGACGGGGGAGAGAGGGACACGGCGGCGGGGGGATACAGAGAGAGAGAGGTACAGGGAGAGAGAGAGGGACAGTGAGAGAGAGAGAGAGAGGGACAGGGAGACAGGGACAGAGAGAGAGAGGGACAGGGAGAGAGAGGGGGACAGGGAGAGAGAGAGAGAGAGTTACAGGGAGAGAGAGAGAGGGACAGGGAGACAGACGGAGAGAGAGAGAGAGAGAGGGACAGGGAGAGAGAGAGGGACAGTGAGAGAGAGAGAGAGGACAGGGAGAGAGGGACGGGGAGAGAGAGAGGGACAGTGAGAGAGAGAGAGAGGACAGGGAGAGAGGGACAGGGAGAGAGAGAGGGATAGAGAGAGAGAGGGACAGGGAGAGATAGAGGGCCAGGGAGAGAGAGGGACAGGGAGAGAAATAGAGGGACAGTGAGAGAGTGAGGGTCGGGGAGAGAGGGAGAGGGACAGGGAGAGAGGGAGAGACAAGGAGAGAGAGGGGAACAGGGAGAGAGAGGGACAGGGAGAGAGGGACAGGGAGAGAGAGAGGGACAGGGAGAGAGAGAGATAGAGGGACAGGGAGAGAGGGATGGGACAGGGAGAGAGTGAAGGACAGGGAGAGAGAGAGAGGCGGAGAGGGACAGAGGGAGAGAGAGGGACAGGGAGAGAGAGTGAGGGACAGGGAGAGAGAGAGGGACAGCGAGAGAGTGAGGGACAGAGAGAGAGAGAGAGGGACAGGGAGAGAGAGAGAGAGAGGGACAGGGAGAGAGAGAGAGGACAGGGAGAGAGTGAGGGACAGGGAGAGAGAGAGAGGACAGGGAGAGAGAGAGACAGGGAGATAGAGAGGGACAGGTAGAGCGGGAGAGAGGGACAGGGAGAATGTGAGGGACAGGGAGAGAGGGAGAGGGACAGAGAGAGGGACAGAGAGAGAGAGTGACCGGGAGAGAGAGAGAGGGACAGGGAGAGAGAGAGGTACAGGGAGAGAGAGAGAGGGACAGGGAGAGAGAGAGGGACAGTGAAAGAGAGAGAGAGGACAGGGAGAGAGGGACAGGGAGAGAGAGAGGGACAGTGAGAGAGAGAGAGAGGACAGGGAGAGAGGGACAGGGAGAGAGAGAGGGACAGGGAGAGAGATAGAGAGAGTTCAGGGAGAGAGAGAGATGGACAAGGAGACAGACGGAGAGAGAGAGAGGGACAGGGAGAGAGAGAGATGGACAAGGAGACAGACGGAGAGAGAGAGAGAGGGACAGGGAGAGAGGGACAGAGAAAGAGAGAGAGAGGGACAGGGAGAGAGAGATGGACAGAGAGAGTGAGGGACAGGGAGAGAGAGAGGGGGAACGGGAGAGAGAGAGAGAGGGACAGGGAGAGAGTGAGGGACAGGGAGAGAGGGACAGAGAGAGAGAGGGACGGGGGAGAGAGGGACACGGCGGCGGGGGGATACAGAGAGAGAGAGGTACAGGGAGAGAGAGAGGCACAGTGAGAGAGAGAGAGAGAGGGACAGGGAGACAGGGACAGAGAGAGAGAGGGACAGGGAGAGAGAGGGGGACAGGGAGAGAGAGAGAGAGAGTTACAGGGAGAGAGAGAGAGGGACAGGGAGACAGACGGAGAGAGAGAGAGAGAGAGAGGGACAGGGAGAGAGGGACAGAGAAAGAGAGAGAGAGGGACAGGGAGAGAGAGAGGAAGAGAGAGAGTGAGGGACAGGGAGAGAGAGAGAGGGAACGGGAGAGAGAGAGAGAGAGTGGGACAGGGAGAGAGTGAGGCATAGGGAGAGAGAGAGAGAGGGACAGGGAGAGAGTGAGGGACAGGGAGAGAGAGGGACAGGGCGAGAGTGAGGGACAGTGAGAGTGCGGGACAGGGAGAGAGTGAGGGACAGGCAGAGCGGGAGAGGGACAGAGAGAGAGAGGGACAGGGAGAGAGAGAGGGACAGGGAGAGAGGGAGAGGGACAGAGAGAGAGAGGGACAGGGAGAGAGTGAGGGACAGAGATAGAGGGACAGAGAGAGAGGGACGGGGGAGAGAGCGACACGGCGGGGGGGGGGGGATACGGAGAGAGAGAGGTACAGGGAGAGAGAGAGAGTGACAGGGAGAGAGAGAGGGACAGTGAGAGAGAGAGAGAGGGACAGGGAGAGAGGGACAGAGAGAGAGAGGGACAGGGAGGGAGAGAGAGAGAGAGAGAGAGAGTTACAGGGAGAGAGAGAGAGGGACAGGGAGACAGACGGAGAGAGAGAGAGAGGGACAGGGAGAGAGGGACAGAGAAAGAGAGAGAGAGGCACAGGGAGAGAGAGAGGGACAGAGAGAGTGAGGGACATGGATAGAGAGAGAGGGAACGGGAGAGAGAGAGAGAGTGGGACATGGAGAGAGTGAGGCATAATTAGAGAGAGAGAGAGGGACAGGGAGAGTGTGAGGGACAGGGAGAGAGAGGGACAGGGAGAGAGTGAAGGACAGGCAGAGCGGGAGAGGGACAGAGAGAGAGAGGGACAGGGAGAGAGTGAGGGACAGGCAGAGCGGGAGAGGGACAGAGAGAGAGAGGGACAGAGAGAGAGAGAGGGACAGGGAGAGACTGAGAGATGGGCAGGGAGAGAGAGCGGGACAGGGAGAGAGTGAGGGACAGGCAGAGCGGGAGAGGGACAGAGAGACAGAGGGACAGAGAGAGAGAGAGGGACAGGGAGACAGTGAGGGACAGAGAGAGAGAGGGACAGAGAGAGAGGGACGAGGTAGAGAGGGACACGGCGTGGGGGGGGATACGGAGAGAGAGAGAGAGGGACAGGGAGAGAGAGAGAGTGAGGGACAGGGAAAGAGTGAGGGACAGAGAGAGAGGGACAGGGAGAGAGTGAGGGACAGGGAGAGAGAGAGAGAGAGAGGGATAGGGAGAGAGAGAGAGGGACAGGGAGAGAGAGAGGGACAGGGAGAGAGTGAGGGACAGGGAGAGACAGAGAGAGGGACAGGGAGAGTGTGAGGGACAGGGAGAGAGAGAAAGGGGAGGGGAGAGGGACAGAGAGAGAGAGGGACAGGGAGAGAGAGGGACAGCGAGAGATAGAGGGACAGGGAGAGAGAGAGGGACAGGGAGAGAGAGAGGGTCAGTGAAAGAGAGAGAGAGGGGCAGGGAGAGAGAGAGGGACAGGCAGAGAGAGAGAGGGACAGGGAGAGAGACAGAGGGACAGAGAGAGAGAGAGAAGGACAGGGAGAGAGAGAGGGACAGAGAGAGAGAGTGTGGGACACGGAGAGCGAGAGGGACAGGGAGAGAGAGAGAGGGACAGAGAGAGAGAGGGACAGGGAGAGAGAGAGGGACAGTGAGAGAGAGAGAGAGGACAGGGAGAGAGGGACAGGGAAAGAGAGAGGGATAGAGAGAGAGAGGGACAGGGAGAGATAGAGGGCCAGGGAGAGAGAGGGACAGGGAGAGAAATAGAGGGAGAGTGAGAGAGTGAGGGACGGGGAGAGAGGGAGAGGGACAGGGAGAGAGGGAGAGACAAGGAGAGAGAGGGGAACAAGGAGAGAGAGGGACAGGGAGAGAGGGACAGGGAGAGAGAGAGGGACAGGGAGAGAGAGAGATAGAGGGACAGGGAGAGAGGGATGGGACAGGGAGAGAGTGAAGGACAGGGAGAGAGAGAGAGGCGGAGAGGGACAGAGGGAGAGAGAGGGACAGGGAGAGAGAGTGAGGGACAGGGAGAGAGAGAGGGACAGCGAGAGAGTGAATGACAGAGAGAGAGAGAGGGACAGGGAGAGAGAGAGAGAGAGGGACAGGGAGAGAGAGAGAGGACAGGGAGAGAGTGAGGGACAGGGGGAGAGAGAGAGGACAGGGAGAGAGAGAGAGACAGGGAGATAGAGAGGGACAGGTAGAGCGGGAGAGAGGGACAGGGAGAATGTGAGGGACAGGGAGAGAGGGAGAGGGACAGAGAGAGGGACAGAGAGAGAGAGTGACCGGGAGAGAGAGAGAGGGACAGGGAGAGAGAGAGGTACAGGGAGAGAGAGAGAGGGACAGGGAGAGAGAGAGGGACAGTGAGAGAGAGAGAGAGGACAGGGAGAGAGGGACAGGGAGAGAGAGAGGGACAGTGAGAGAGAGAGAGAGGACAGGGAGAGAGGGACAGGTAGAGAGAGAGGGACAGGGAGAGAGATAGAGAGAGTTCAGGGAGAGAGAGAGATGGACAAGGAGAGAGACGGAGAGAGAGAGAGGGACAGGGAGAGAGAGAGATGGACAAGGAGACAGACGGAGAGAGAGAGAGAGGGACAGGGAGAGAGGGACAGAGAAAGAGAGAGAGAGGGACAGGGAGAGAGTGAGGGACAGAGATAGAGGGACAGAGAGAGAGGGACGGGGGAGAGAGCGACACGGCGGGGGGGGGGGATACGGAGAGAGAGAGGTACAGGGAGAGAGAGAGAGTGACAGGGAGAGAGAGAGGGACAGTGAGAGAGAGAGAGAGGGACAGGGAGAGAGGGACAGAGAGAGAGAGGGACAGGGAGGGAGAGAGAGAGAAAGAGAGAGAGTTACAGGGAGAGAGAGAGAGGGACAGGGAGACAGACGGAGAGAGAGAGAGAGGGACAGGGAGAGAGGGACAGAGAAAGAGAGAGAGAGGCACAGGGAGAGAGAGAGGGACAGAGAGAGTGAGGGACATGGATAGAGAGAGAGGGAACGGGAGAGAGAGAGAGAGTGGGACATGGAGAGAGTGAGGCATAATTAGAGAGAGAGAGAGGGACAGGGAGAGTGTGAGGGACAGGGAGAGAGAGGGACAGGGAGAGAGTGAAGGACAGGCAGAGCGGGAGAGGGACAGAGAGAGAGAGGGACAGGGAGAGAGTGAGGGACAGGCAGAGCGGGAGAGGGACAGAGAGAGAGAGGGACAGAGAGAGAGAGAGGGACAGGGAGAGACTGAGAGATGGGCAGGGAGAGAGAGCGGGACAGGGAGAGAGTGAGGGACAGGCAGAGCGGGAGAGGGACAGAGAGACAGAGGGACAGAGAGAGAGAGAGGGACAGGGAGACAGTGAGGGACAGAGAGAGAGAGGGACAGAGAGAGAGGGACGAGGTAGAGAGGGACACGGCGTGGGGGGGGATTCGGAGAGAGAGAGAGAGGGACAGGGAGAGAGAGAGAGTGAGGGACAGGGAAAGAGTGAGGGACAGAGAGAGAGGGACAGGGAGAGAGAGAGAGAGAGGGATAGGGAGAGAGAGAGAGGGACAGGGAGAGAGAGAGGGACAGGGAGAGAGTGAGGGACAGGGAGAGACAGAGAGAGGGACAGGGAGAGTGTGAGGGACAGGGAGAGAGAGAAAGGGGAGGGGAGAGGGACAGAGAGAGAGAGAGGGACAGGGAGAGAGAGGGACAGCGAGAGATAGAGGGACAGGGAGAGAGAGAGGGACAGGGAGAGAGAGAGGGTCAGGGAAAGAGAGAGAGAGGGGCAGGGAGAGAGAGAGGGACAGGCAGAGAGAGAGAGGGACAGGGAGAGAGACAGAGGGACAGAGAGAGAGAGAGAAGGACAGGGAGAGAGAGAGGGACAGAGAGAGAGAGTGCGGGACACGGAGAGCGAGAGGGACAGGGAGAGAGAGAGAGGGACAGAGAGAGAGAGGGACAGGGAGAGAGAGAGGGACAGTGAGAGAGAGAGAGAGGACAGAGAGAGAGGGACAGGGAGAGAGAGAGGGATAGAGAGAGAGCGGGACAGGGAGAGATAGAGGGCCAGGGAGAGAGAGGGACAGGGAGAGAAATAGAGGGACAGTGAGAGAGTGAGGGACGGGGAGAGAGGGAGAGGGACAGGGAGAGAGGGAGAGACAAGGAGAGAGAGGGGAACAGGGAGAGAGAGGGACAGGGAGAGAGGGACAGGGAGAGAGAGAGGGACAGGGAGAGAGAGAGATAGAGGGACAGGGAGAGAGGGATGGGACAGGGAGAGAGTGAAGGACAGGGAGAGAGAGAGAGGCGGAGAGGGACAGAGGGAGAGAGAGGGACAGGGAGAGAGAGTGAGGGACAGGGAGAGAGAGGGACAGCGAGAGAGTGAATGACAGAGAGAGAGAGAGGGACAGGGAGAGAGAGAGAGAGGGGGACAGGGAGAGAGAGAGAGGACAGGGAGAGAGTGAGGGACAGGGGGAGAGAGAGAGGACAGGGAGAGAGAGAGAGACAGGGAGATAGAGAGGGACAGGTAGAGCGGGAGAGAGGGACAGGGAGAATGTGAGGGACAGGGAGAGAGGGAGAGGGACAGAGAGAGGGACAGAGAGAGAGAGTGACCGGGAGAGAGAGAGAGGGACAGGGAGAGAGAGAGGTACAGGGAGAGAGAGAGAGAGGGACAGGGAGAGAGAGAGGGACAGTGAGAGAGAGAGAGAGGACAGGGAGAGAGGGACAGGGAGAGAGAGAGGGACAGGGAGAGAGATAGAGAGAGTTCAGGGAGAGAGAGAGATGGACAAGGAGACAGACGGAGAGAGAGAGAGGGACAGGGAGAGAGAGAGATGGACAAGGAGACAGACGGAGAGAGAGAGAGAGGGACAGGGAGAGAGGGACAGAGAAAGAGAGAGAGAGGGACAGGGAGAGAGAGATGGACAGAGAGAGTGAGGGACAGGGAGAGAGAGAGGGGGAACGGGAGAGAGAGAGAGAGGTACAGAGAGAGAGTGAGGGACAGGGAGAGAGAGGGACAGGGCGAGAGTGAGGGACAGAGAGAGAGGGACAGAGAGAGAGAGGGACGGGGGAGAGAGGGACACGGCGGCGGGGGGATACAGAGAGAGAGAGGTACAGGGAGAGAGAGAGGGACAGGGAGAGAGAGAGGGACAGTGAGAGAGAGAGAGAGAGGGACAGGGAGAGAGGGACAGAGAGAGAGAGGGACAGGGAGAGAGAGGGGGACAGGGAGAGAGAGAGAGAGTTACAGGGAGAGAGAGAGAGGGACAGGGAGACAGACGGAGAGAGAGAGAGAGGGACAGGGAGAGAGGGACAGAGAAAGAGAGAGAGAGGGACAGGGAGAGAGAGAGGAAGAGAGAGAGTGAGGGACAAGGAGAGAGAGAGAGGGAACGGGAGAGAGAGAGAGAGAGTGGGACAGGGAGAGAGTGAGGCATAGGGAGAGAGAGAGAGAGGGACAGGGAGAGAGTGAGGGACAGGGAGAGAGAGGGACAGGGCGAGAGTGAGGGACAGTGAGAGTGCGGGACAGGGAGAGAGTGAGGGACAGGCAGAGCGGGAGAGGGACAGAGAGAGAGAGGGACAGGGAGAGAGAGGGGGACAGGGAGAGAGGGAGAGGGACAGAGAGAGAGAGGGACAGGGAGAGAGTGAGGGACAGAGAGAGAGGGACAGAGAGAGAGGGACGGGGGAGAGAGCGACACGGCGGGGGGGGGGGGATACGGAGAGAGAGAGGTACAGGGAGAGAGAGAGAGTGACAGGGAGAGAGAGAGGGACAGTGAGAGAGAGAGAGAGGGACAGGGAGAGAGGGACAGAGAGAGAGAGGGACAGGGAGGGAGAGAGAGAGAGAGAGAGAGTTACAGGGAGAGAGAGAGAGGGACAGGGAGACAGACGGAGAGAGAGAGAGAGGGACAGGGAGAGAGGGACAGAGAAAGAGAGAGAGAGGCACAGGGAGAGAGAGAGGGACAGAGAGAGTGAGGGACATGGATAGAGAGAGAGGGAACGGGAGAGAGAGAGAGAGTGGGACATGGAGAGAGTGAGGCATAATTAGAGAGAGAGAGAGGGACAGGGAGAGTGTGAGGGACAGGGAGAGAGAGGGACAGGGAGAGAGTGAGGGACAGGCAGAGCGGGAGAGGGACAGAGAGAGAGAGGGACAGGGAGAGAGTGAGGGACAGGCAGAGCGGGAGAGGGACAGAGAGAGAGAGGGACAGAGAGAGAGAGAGGGACAGGGAGAGACTGAGAGATGGGCAGGGAGAGAGAGCGGGACAGGGAGAGAGTGAGGGACAGGCAGAGCGGGAGAGGGACAGAGAGACAGAGGGACAGAGAGAGGGAGAGGGATAGGGAGAGAGTGAGGGACAGAGAGAGAGAGGGACAGAGAGAGAGGGACGAGGTAGAGAGGGACACGGCGTGGGGGGGGGGATACGGAGAGAGAGAGAGAGGGACAGGGAGAGAGAGAGAGTGAGGGACAGGGGGAGAGTGAGGGACAGAGAGAGACGGACAGGGAGAGAGTGAGGGACAGGGAGAGAGAGAGAGAGAGGGATAATGAGAGAGAGAGAGGGACAGGGAGAGAGAGAGGGACAGGGAGAGAGTGAGGGACAGGGAGAGACAGAGAGAGGGACAGGGAGAGTGTGAGGGACAGGGAGAGAGAGAAAGGGGAGGGGAGAGGGACAGAGAGAGAGAGAGGGACAGAGAGAGAGAGGGACAGCGAGAGATAGAGGGACAGGGAGAGAGAGAGGGACAGGGAGAGAGGGAGGGTCAGGGAAAGAGAGAGAGAGGGGCAGGGAGAGAGAGAGGGACAGGCAGAGAGAGAGAGGGACAGGGAGAGAGACAGAGGGACAGAGAGAGAGAGAGAAGGACAGGGAGAGAGAGAGGGACAGAGAGAGAGAGTGCGGGACACGGAGAGCGAGAGGGACAGGGAGAGAGAGAGAGGGACAGAGAGAGAGAGGGACAGGGAGAGAGAGAGAGGGATAAAGACAGAGAGAGAGAGGTGGGGAGAGGGACAGAGAGAGAGGGACAGAGAGAGAGAGTGAGGGACTGTGAGAGAGAGAGGGACAGGGGGAGAGAGAGAGGGACAGGGAGAGAGAGAGGGACAGGGAGAGAGGGACAGGGAGAGAGAGAGGGACAGGGAGAAAGAGAGTGAGGGACAGGGAAAGAGTGAGAGGGACAGGGAGAGTGAGAGGGACAGAGAGCGAGTGGGACACGGAGAAAGAGTGAGAGGGACAGGGAGAGAGAGAGGGAGGGACACGGAGAGAGAGAGGGACAGGGAGAGAGTGAGGGAGAGGGAGAGAGTGGGGGACAGAGAGAGAGAGGGAGGGACAGGGAGAGAGAGAGGAAAGGAGAGAGAGTGAGGGACACGGGGAGAGAGAGAGAGAGAGGAACAGAGAGAGAGAAGGACAGGGAGAGAGAGAGGGACAGGTAGAGAGAGGGACAGGGAGAGAGAGAGGGACAGAGAGAGAGTGAGGGACACGGAGAGAGAGAGGGACAGGGAGAGAGAGAGGGACAGAGAGAGAGAGAGGGATAAAGACAGAGAGAGGTGGGGAGAGGTACAGAGAGAGAGAGTGAGGCACAGTGAGAGAGAGAGGGACAGGGAGAGAGAGAGGGACAGGGAGAGAGGGACAGGGAGAGAGAGAGTGAGAGGGACAGAGAGAGAGAGGGACACGGAGAGATAGTGAGAGGGACAGGGAGAGAGGGAGAGAGAGGGACAGGGAGAGAGAGAGAGAGGGACAGGTAGAGTGAGGGACAGGGAGAGAGACAGAGGGACAGGGAGAGAGAGACAGGGAGAGAGAGAGGGACAGGGTTAGAGAGGGACAGGGAGAGAGAGAGGGACAGGGAGAGAGACAGAGGGACAGGGAGAGAGCGGGACAGGGAGAGAGACAGAGAGACAGGGAGTGAGACAGCGGGACAGGGAGAGAGAGAGACAGGGAGAGAGAGAGGGACAGGGAGAGAGAGAGTAAGGGACAGGGAAAGTGTGAGAGGCACAGAGTGAGTGAGAGGGACAGAGAGAGAGAGGGACACGGAGAGAGAGTGAGAGGGACAGGGAGAGAGAGAGAGGGACACGGAGAGAGAGAGGGGCAGGGAGAGAGTGAGGGACAGAGAGAAAGAGAGGGACAGGGAGAGAGAGAGGGACAGGGAGAGAGTGAGCGACACGGATAGAGAGAGAGGGGGACAGAGAGAGAGAGAGGGACAGGGAGAAAGAGAGAGGGACAGACAGAGAAAGGGACAGAGAGAGGGAGGGGGACAGAGAGAGAGTGAGAGATAGAGAGAGAGTGGGACAGGGAGAGATAGAGAGCCAGGGAGAGAGAGGGACAGGGAGAGAGAGAGAGGGACAGTGAGAGAGTGAGGGACAGGGAGAGAGGGAGAGGGACAGGGAGAGAGAGAGAGACAGGGAGAGAGAGGGCGATAGGGAGAGAGAGGGACAGGGAGAGAGGGACAGGGAGAGAGAGAGGGACAGGGAGAGAGAGAGATAGAGGGACAGGGAGAGAGGGATGGGACAGGGAGAGAGTGAAGGACAGTGAGAGAGAGAGAGGCGGAGAGGGACAGAGGGAGAGAGAGGGACAGGGAGAGAGATTAAGGGACAGGGAGAGAGAGAGGGACAGCGAGAGAGTGAGGGACAGAGAGAGAGAGAGAGGGACAGGGAGAGAGAGAGAGAGAGGGACAGGGAGAGAGAGAGAGGACAGGGAGAGAGTGAGGGACAGGGAAAGAGTGAGAGGGACAGGGAGAGTGAGAGGGACAGAGAGCGAGTGGGACACGGAGAGAGAGTGAGAGGGACAGGGAGAGAGAGAGGGAGGGACACGGAGAGAGAGAGGGACAGGGAGAGAGTGAGGGAGAGGGAGAGAGTGGGGGGCAGAGAGAGAGAGGGAGGGACAGGGAGAGAGAGAGGAAAGGAGAGAGAGTGAGGGACACGGGGAGAGAGAGAGAGAGAGGAACAGAGAGAGAGAAGGACAGGGAGAGAGAGAGGGACAGGTAGAGAGAGGGACAGGGAGAGAGAGAGGGACAGAGAGAGAGTGAGGGACACGGAGAGAGAGAGGGACAGGGAGAGAGAGAGGGACAGAGAGAGAGAGAGAGGGATAAAGACAGAGAGAGGTGGGGAGAGGTACAGAGAGAGAGAGTGAGGCACAGTGAGAGAGAGAGGGACAGGGGGAGAGAGAGAGGGACAGGGAGAGAGAGAGGGACAGGGAGAGAGGGACAGGGAGAGAGAGAGGGACAGGGAGAGAAAGAGAGTGATGGACAGGGAAAGAGGGAGAGGGACAGAGAGAGTGAGAGGGACAGAGAGAGAGAGGGACACGGAGAGATAGTGAGAGGGACAGGGAGAGAGGGAGAGAGAGGGACAGGGAGAGAGAGAGAGAGAGGGACAGGTAGAGTGAGGGACAGGGAGAGAGACAGAGGGACAGGGAGAGAGAGACAGGGAGAGAGAGAGGGACAGGGTTAGAGAGGGACAGGGAGAGAGAGAGGGACAGGGAGAGAGACAGAGGGACAGGGAGAGAGCGGGACAGGGAGAGAGACAGAGAGACAGGGAGAGAGACAGCGGGACAGGGAGAGAGAGAGACAGGGAGAGAGAGAGGGACAGGGAGAGAGAGAGTAAGGGACAGGGAAAGTGTGAGAGGCACAGAGTGAGTGAGAGGGACAGAGAGAGAGAGGGACACGGAGAGAGAGTGAGAGGGACAGGGAGAGAGAGAGAGAGGGACACGGAGAGAGAGAGGGACAGGGAGAGAGTGAGGGACAGAGAGAAAGAGAGGGACAGGGAGAGAGAGAGGGACAGGGAGAGAGTGAGCGACACGGAGAGAGAGAGAGGGGGACAGAGAGAGAGAGAGGGACAGGGAGAAAGAGAGAGGGACAGACAGAGAAAGGGACAGAGAGAGGGAGGGGGACAGAGAGAGAGTGAGAGATAGAGAGAGAGTGGGACAGGGAGAGATAGAGAGCCAGGGAGAGAGAGGGACAGGGAGAGAGAGAGAGGGACAGTGAGAGAGTGAGGGACAGGGAGAGAGGGAAGGGACAGGGAGAGAGAGAGAGACAGGGAGAGAGAGGGCGACAGGGAGAGAGAGGGACAGGGAGAGAGGGACAGGGAGAGAGAGAGGGACAGGGAGAGAGAGAGATAGAGGGACAGGGAGAGAGGGATGGGACAGGGAGAGAGTGAAGGACAGTGAGAGAGAGAGAGGCGGAGAGGGACAGAGGGAGAGAGAGGGACAGGGAGAGAGATTAAGGGACAGGGAGAGAGAGAGGGACAGCGAGAGAGTGAGGGACAGAGAGAGAGGGGGGGGGGACAGGGAGAGAGAGAGAGGAACAGGGAGAGAGAGAGAGGACAGGGAGACAGAGAGAGAGAGAGACAGGGAGAGAGTGAGGGACAGGGAGAGAGAGGGACAGGTAGAGCGGGAGAGAGGGACAGGGAGAGAGTGAGGGACAGGGAGAGAGAGAGAGGTACAGGGAGAGAGAGAGGGACAGGGAGAGAGAGAGGGACAGTGAGAGAGAGAGAGAGAGAGGGACAGGGAGAGAGGGACAGAGAGAGAGAGGGACAGGGAGAGAGAGGGGGACCGGGAGAGAGAGAGAGAGAGTTACAGGGAGAGAGAGAGAGGGACAGGGAGAGAGAGAGGGACAGAGAGAGTGAGGGACAGGGAGAGAGAGAGAGGGAACGGGAGAGAGAGAGAGAGTGGGACAGGGAGAGAGTGAGGCATAGTGAGAGAGAGAGAGAGGGACAGGGAGAGAGTGAGGGACAGGGAGAGAGAGGGACAGGGCGAGAGTGAGGGACAGTGAGAGTGCGGGACAGGGAGAGAGTGAGGGACAGGCAGAGCGGGAGAGGGACAGAGAGAGAGAGGGACAGGGAGAGAGGGAGAGGGACAGAGAGAGAGAGGGACAGGGAGAGAGAGAGGGACAGGGAGAGAGGGAGAGGGACAGAGAGAGAGAGGGACAGGGAGAGAGTGAGGGACAGAGAGAGAGGGACAGAGAGAGAGGGACGGGGAGAGAGCGACACGGCGGGGGGGGGGATACGGAGAGAGAGAGGTACAGGGAGAGAGAGAGAGTGACAGGGAGAGAGAGAGGGACAGTGAGAGAGAGAGAGAGGGACAGGGAGAGAGGGACAGAGAGAGAGAGGGACAGGGAGGGAGAGAGAGAGAGAGAGTTACAGGGAGAGAGAGAGGGACAGGGAGACAGACGGAGAGAGAGAGAGAGGGACAGGGAGAGAGGGACAGAGAAAGAGAGAGAGAGGCACAGGGAGAGAGAGAGGGACAGAGAGAGTGAGGGACATGGATAGAGAGAGAGGGAACGGGAGAGAGAGAGAGAGAGTGGGACATGGAGAGAGGGAGGCATAATTAGAGAGAGAGAGAGGGACAGGGAGAGAGTGAGGGACAGGGAGAGAGAGGGACAGGGAGAGAGTGAGGGACAGGGAGAGAGAGGGACAGGGAGAGAGTGAGGGACAGGCAGAGCGGGAGAGGGACAGAGAGAGAGAGGGACAGGGAGAGAGAGAGGGACAGGGAGAGAGGGAGAGGGACAGAGAGAGAGAGGGACAGAGAGAGAGGGACGGGGAGAGAGCGACACGGCGGGGGGGGGGGGATACGGAGAGAGAGAGGTACAGGGAGAGAGAGAGAGTGACAGGGAGAGAGAGAGGGACAGTGAGAGAGAGAGAGAGGGACAGGGAGAGAGGGACAGAGAGAGAGAGGGACAGGGAGGGAGAGAGAGAGAGAGAGTTACAGGGAGAGAGAGAGAGGGACAGGGAGACAGACGGAGAGAGAGAGAGAGGGACAGGGAGAGAGGGACAGAGAAAGAGAGAGAGAGGCACAGGGAGAGAGAGAGGGACAGAGAGAGTGAGGGACATGGATAGAGAGAGAGGGAACGGGAGAGAGAGAGAGAGAGTGGGACATGGAGAGAGGGAGGCATAATTAGAGAGAGAGAGAGGGACAGGGAGAGAGTGAGGGACAGGGAGAGAGAGGGACAGGGAGAGAGTGAGGGACAGGGAGAGAGAGGGACAGGGAGAGAGTGAGGGACAGGCAGAGCGGGAGAGGGACAGAGAGAGAGAGGGACAGGGAGAGAGAGAGTGACAGGGAGAGAGGGAGAGGGACAGAGAGAGAGAGAGGGACAAGGCGAGAGTGAGGGACAGTGAGAGAGCGGGACAGGGAGAGAGTCAGGGACAGGCAGAGCGGGACAGGGACAGAGAGAGAGAGGGACAGAGAGAGAGAGGGGGACAGGGAGAGAGTGAGAGATGGGCAGGGAGAGAGAGCGGGACAGGGAGAGAGTGAGGGACAGGCAGAGCGGGAGAGGGACAGAGAGAGAGAGGGACAGAGAGAGAGAGAGAGGGACAGGGAGAGAGTGAGGGACAGAGAGAGAGGGACAGTGAGAGAGGGACGGGGGAGAGAGGGACACGGCGGGGGGGGGGGGATACGGAGAGAGAGAGAGAGGGACAGGGAGAGAGAGAGAGTGAGGGACAGGGAAAGAGTGAGGGACAGAGAGAGAGGGACAGTGAGAGAGTGAGGGACAGGGAGAGAGAGAGAGAGAGGAATAGGGAGAGAGAGAGAGAGGGACAGAGAGAGAGAGAGGGACAGGGAGACAGTGAGGGACAGAGAGAGAGAGGGACAGAGAGAGAGGGACGAGGTAGAGAGGGACACGGCGTGGGGGGAGATACGGAGAGAGAGAGAGAGGGACAGGGAGAGAGAGAGAGTGAGGGACAGGGAAAGAGTGAGGGACAGAGAGAGAGGGACAGGGAGAGAGTGAGGGACAGGGAGAGAGAGAGAGAGAGGGATAGGGAGAGAGAGAGAGGGACAGGGAGAGAGAGAGGGACAGGGAGAGTGTGAGGGACAGGGAGAGACAGAGAGAGGGACAGGGAGAGTTTGAGGGACAGGGAGAGAGAGAGAGGGGGGGAGAGGGACAGAGAGAGAGAGAGGGACAGGGAGAGAGAGGGACAGCGAGAGATAGAGGGACAGGGAGAGAGAGAGGGACAGGGAGAGAGAGAGGGTCAGGGAAAGAGAGAGAGAGGGGCAGGGAGAGAGGGAGGGGCAGGCAGAGAGAGAGAGAGTGGGACAGGGAGAGAGACAGAGGGACAGAGAGAGAGAGAAGGACAGGGAGAGAGAGAGGGACAGAGAGAGAGAGTGCGGGACACGGAGAGCGAGAGGGACAGGGAGAGAGAGAGAGGGACAGAGAGAGAGGGGGACAGGGAGAGATAGAGAGGGACACAGACAGAGAGAGAGAGAGGGGGAGAGGGACAGAGAGAGAGGGACAGAGGGAGAGAGAGACAGGGAGAGAGAGAGGGGGCAGGGAGAGAGAGGGACAGGGAGAGAGAGAGGGACATAGAGCGAGAGGGACAGGGAGAGAGAGAGGGGGACACAGACAGAGAGAGAGATGGGGGGAGAGGGACAGAGAGAGAGAGACAGAGAGAGAGAGACAGGGAAAGTGAGGGTCAGAGAGAGAGAGAGGGACCGAGAGAGAGAGACACAGGGACACGGAGAGAGACAGAGGGTCACGGACACACAGAGAGAGAGAGAGAGAGCAACACGTACACACAGAGGGAGAGAGGGTGAGAGAGAGAGACGAGGGACACACGGAGAGAGAGGGACAGGGAGAGTGAGAGGGACAGGGAGAGAGAGGGGGACAGGGAGAGAGAGAGAGAGAGGGACAGGGAGAGAGAGAGAGGGACACGGACACACAGAGAGCGAGGGAGAGAGTGAGACGAGGAACACTCGGAGAGAGAGGGACACAGAGAGTCAGAGACAGGGAGAGAGAGTGAGGGACAGGGAGAGAGAGGGAGGGACATGTAGAGAGAGAGGGACAGAGAGAGAGTGAGGGTCAGGGAAAGAGTGAGAGGGACAGAGAGAGAGAGAGGGACAGGGAGAGAGAGAGAGTGAGGGACAGGGAAAGAGTGAGATGGACAGAGAGAGTGAGAGGGACAGAGAGAGTGAGAGGGATAGGGAGAGAGAGAGAGAGCGACACAGATAGAGCGACAGAGAGAGAGAGTGAGGGTCAGGAAGAGAGAGAGAGGGACAGGGAGAGAGTGAGGGACAGGGAGAGAGAGAGGGACAGTGAGAGAGAGAGAGAGGGACAGGGAGAGAGGGACAGAGAGAGAGAGGGACAGGGAGGGAGAGAGGGACAGGGAGACAGACGGAGAGAGAGAGAGAGGGACAGGGAGAGAGGGACAGAGAAAGAGAGAGAGAGGCACAGGGAGAGAGAGAGGGACAGAGAGAGTGAGGGACATGGATAGAGAGAGAGGGAACGGGAGAGAGAGAGAGAGTGGGACATGGAGAGAGTGAGGCATAATTAGAGAGAGAGAGAGGGACAGGGAGAGTGTGAGGGACAGGGAGAGAGAGGGACAGGGAGAGAGTGAGGGACAGGCAGAGCGGGAGAGGGACAGAGAGAGAGAGGGACAGAGAGAGAGAGAGGGACAGGGAGAGACTGAGAGATGGGCAGGGAGAGAGAGCGGGACAGGGAGAGAGTGAGGGACAGGCAGAGCGGGAGAGGGACAGAGAGACAGAGGGACAGAGAGAGAGAGAGGGATAGGGAGAGAGTGAGGGACAGAGAGAGAGAGGGACAGAGAGAGAGAGGGACGAGGTAGAGAGGGACACGGCGTGGGGGGGGATACGGAGAGAGAGAGAGGGACAGGGAGAGAGAGAGAGTGAGGGACAGGGGAAGAGTGAGGGACAGAGAGAGAGGGACAGGGAGAGAGTGAGGGACAGGGAGAGAGAGAGAGAGAAGGATAGGGAGAGAGAGAGAGGGACAGGGAGAGAGAGAGGGACAGGGAGAGAGTGAGGGACAGGGAGAGACAGAGAGAGGGACAGGGAGAGTGTGAGGGACAGGGAGAGAGAGAAAGGGGAGGGGAGAGGGACAGAGAGAGAGAGGGACAGAGAGAGAGAGGGACAGCGAGAGATAGAGGGACAGGGAGAGAGAGAGGGACAGGGAGAGAGAGAGGGTCAGGGAAAGAGAGAGAGAGGGGCAGGGAGAGAGAGAGGGACAGAGAGAGAGTGAGGGACAGGGAGAGAGTGAGGGACAGGGAGAGAGAGAGAGGGACAGGGAGAGAGAGAGGGACAGGGAGAGAGAGAGAGAGAGAGGGACAGGGAGAGAGGGACAGAGAGAGAGAGGGACAGGGAGAGAGAGAGGGACAGAGTGAGAGAGAGGGACAGAGAGAGAGAGAGAGGGACAGGGAAAGAGAGAGGGACGGGGAGAGAGAGAGGGAGCGACATGGAGAGAGAGAGGGACAGGGAGAGAGGGACAGAGAGAGAGAGGGACAGGGAGAGAGAGAGGGACAGGGAGAGAGGGACAGGGAGAGAGAGAGGGACAGAGAGAGAGAGAGGGACAGAGAGAGAGTGAGGGACAGGGAGAGAGTGAGGGACAGGGAGAGAGAGTGACAGGGAGAGAGTGAGGGACAGGGAGAGAGAGAGTGACAGGGAGAGAGGGACAGGGAGAGAGCGAGAGGGACAGGGAGAGAGGGACAGGGAGAGAGAGAGGGACAGAGAGAGAGAGGGACAGAGAGAGAGTGAGGGACAGAGAGTGAGAGGGACAGAGAGAGAGTGAGGGACAGGTAGAGAGTGAGGGACAGGGAGAGAGAGAGATGGACAGGGAGAGAGAGAGGGACAGAGAGAGAGAGTGCAGGACACGGAGAGCGAGAGGGACAGGGAGATAGAGAGAGCGACAGAGAGAGAGGGGTCAGGGAGAGTGAGAGAGGGACACAGACAGAGAGAGAGAGGGGGAGAGGGACAGAGAGAGAGGGACAGAGGGAGAGAGAGAGACAGGGAGAGAGGGCGGTGGACAGGGAGAGAGAGGGACATGCAGAGAGAGAGGGACAGGGAGAGAGAGGGACAGGGAGAGAGAGAGGGGGACACAGACAGAGAGATGGGTGGAGAGCGACAGAGAGAGAGACAGAGAGAGAGGGACAGGGAGAGAGAGGGTCAGAGAGAGAGAGGGGGACAGAGAGCGAGAGACAGAGGGACACGGAGAGAGACAGAGGGACACGGAGAGAGACAGTGGGACACGGACACAGAGAGAGAGACAGAGAGAGAGGGATACGTACACATAGAGGTAGAGAGGGTGAGAGAGAGAGACGAGGGACACACGGAGAGAGAGGGACAGGGAGAGTGAGAGGGACAGGGAGAGAGAGGGGGACAGGGAGAGAGAGAGAGAGGGACAGGGAGAGAGAGAGACGGACACGGACACACAGAGAGCGAGAGGGAGAGAGTGAGACGAGGAACACTCGGAGAGAGAGGGACACAGAGAGTCAGAGACAGGGAGAGAGAGAGAGGGATAGGGAGAGAGAGAGAGGGACAGGGAGAGAGAGAGAGAGGGACAGAGAGAGAGAGAGGGACAGGGAGAGAGAGAGAGAGCGACACAGAGAGAGTGACAGAGAGAGCTAGGGACTGAGAGAGAGAGAGGGACACGGAGAGAGAGTGAGAGGGACAGGGAGAGAGAGTGGGGGACAGGAAGAGAGAGAGGGAGGGACACGGAGAGAGAGAGAGAGAGGGACACGGAGAGAGGCAGAGGGACACGGAGACAGAGAGAGAGAGAGGGATACGGACACACAGAGAGAGAGAGAGTGAGAGAGAGAGACGAGGGACACACGGAGAGAGAGAGGGACACAGAGAGAGAGAGAGGTACAGGGAGAGAGTGAGGCACAGGGAGAGAGAGAGAGACAGGGAGGGAGAGAGAGAGAGACAGGAAGAGAGAGGGGCAGGAAGAGAGAGTGCGACTGGAAGAGAGAGAGGGACATGGAGAGAGAGAGAGGGACAGAGAGAGAGAGTGAGGGACAGGGAGATAGAGAGAGAGAAAGACACAGAGAGAGAGGGACACAGAGAGGGAGAGATAGACAGAGACAGAGAGAGATTGAGAGAGGGATATAGACAGAGAGAGAGGGACACAGAGAGACAGAGACAGGGAGAGAGAGAGGGGGGGACAGGGAGTGAGTGAGGGACAGGGAGAGAGAGTGAGAGGGACAGGGAGCGAGAGAGAGGGCCAGGGAGAGAGAGAGACAGGGAGAGAGTGAGGGACACAGAGAGAGAGGGGGACAGGGAGAGAGAGAGAGGGACAGAGAGAGACAGGGACACAGAGGGGAGGATACAGAGAGAGAGGGGGCTATGGAGAGTGAGGGAGGTACATGGAGAGAGAGAGGGACAGGGAGAGAGTGAGACGGACAGAGAGAGTGAGAGGGACAGAGAGAGTGAGAGGGGCAGGGAGAGAGAGAGAAAGCGACACAGAGAGAGTGACGGAGAGAGCTAGGGACAAAGAGAGAGAGAGAGGGACACGGAGAGAGAGTGAGAGGGACGGGGAGAGAGAGTGAGGGACAGGAAGAGAGAGAGGGAGGGACACGGAGAGAGAGAGAGAGGGACACGGACACAGAGAGAGACAGACAGGGAGAGAGAGATACGAGGGATAGAGAGAGAGAGAGAGAGGGACACAGAGAGACAGAAACATGGAGAGAGAGAGGGACAGGGAGAGAGAGTGAGGGACAGGGAGAGAGTGAGGGACAGGGAGAGAGTGAGGGACAGGGTGAGAGAGAGTGATAGAGACAGAGAGTGAGGGTCACAGAGTGTGACGGACAGAGAGTGAGATACAGAGAGAGAGAGGGACACAGAGAGAGCGACAGACAGAGAGAGTGTGAGGGACAGAGAGAGAGAGAGCGACACGGACAGAGAGGGACAGAGAGAGCGGGGGACACAGAGAGAGAGAGGGACAGAGAGAGAGTGAGGGACGCAGAGAGAGAGGGCCAGAGAGTGAGGGACGCAGAGAGAGAAGGACAGAGAGAGAGGGACAGTGAGAGTGGGACAGTGAGAGTGGGACAGTGAGAGTGGGACAGAGACAGAGAGAGAGGGACAGGAACAGAGAGAGATCGAGAGACAGAGGGATACATAGAGAGAGAGAGAGAGTGAGGGACACAGATGAGAGAGTGGGACACAGGGAGAGAGAGTGGGACACAGGGAAAGAGTATGACAGAGAGACCGAGGGACAGAGAGACCGAGGGACAGAGAGAGAGAGGGAGAGAGAGAGAAAGAGAGAGTGAGGGATACAGAGAGAGAGAGAGGGGGACACAGAGAGAGAGGGACACAGAGAGAGTGGGGGACACAGAGTGTGGGTGACACAGAGAGAGACAGAGAGAGTGTGAGACAGAGACAGAGAGAGGGACAGAGAGTGAGAGAGAGAGGGAGAGACAGAGAGAATGCGTGTGCGCGAGAGCGAGAATGGGTGTTCGATAGAGAGAGAGAGAGAATGCGTGCGTGTGAGAGAGAGACTGCGTAAGAGAGAGAGAGAATGCATGAAAGAGAGAGAGAATGCGTGAGAGTCAGAGAATGCGTGTGCAAGAGAGAGAGAGAATGCGTGCATGTGAGAGAGAGAGAGAATGCGTGCATGTGAGAGAGAATGTGTGTGTGTGAGAGAGAGGATGAGTGTGTGCGAGAGAGAGAATGCATGTGTGCAAGAGAGAGAATGTGTGTGAGAGAGAATGCGTGTGTGAGAGAGAATGCGTGTGTGCGAGAGAGAAAATGCGTGTGTGTGAGAGAGAAAATGTGTGTGAGAGAGAGAATGCGTGTATGAGAGAGAATGCGTTTGTGAGAGAGAGAGAATGCGGAATGCGTGTGTGTGAGAGAGAAAATGTGTGTGTGAGAGAGAGAGAATGCGGAATGCGTGTGTGTGAGAGAGAGAATGCATGCGTGTGAAAGAGAAAATGTGTGTGAGAGAGAGAATGCGTGTGTGAGAGAGAATGCGGAATGCGTGTGTGTGAGAGAGAAAATGTGTGTGCGTGAGAGAGAGAATGCGTGTATGAGAGAGAATGCGTGTGTGTGAGAGAGAGAATGCGTGTGTGAGAGAGAATGCGTGCGCATGAGAGAGAATGCATGTGTGAGAAAGAATGCGTGTGTGAGAGAAAGAATGTGTGTGAGAGAGAGAGAATGACTGTGCGAGAGAGAGAGATAATGCGTGCGTGTGAGAGAGAGAGAATGCGTGCGTGTGAGAGAGAATGCGTGTGTGAGAGAGAGAATGCGTGTGTGAGAGAGAGAATGCGTGCGTGTGAGAGAGAATGCGTGTGTGAGAGAGAGAATGCGTGCGTGTGAGAGAGAATGCGTGTGTGAGAGAGAGAATGCGTGCGTGTGTGAGAGAGAATGCGTGTTTGAGAGAGAATGCGTGTCTGTGTGAGAGAGAGAATGCGTGCATGTGAGAGAGAAAATGTGTGTGTGAGAGAGAATGTGTGTGTGAGAGAGAATGCGTGTATGAGAGAGCGAGAATGCGTGTGTGCGAGATAGAGAATGCGTGTGTGCGAGAGAGAGAATGCGTGTATGAGAGAGAACGAGTTTGCAAGAGAGAGAATGCATGTGTGAGAAAGAATGTGTGTGCAAGAGAGCGAGAATGCGTATGTGAGAGAGAATGAGTGTGAGAGAGAATGCGTCTGTGAGAGAGAGAGAGAATGCACGCATGAGAGAGAGAATGAGTGTGGGAGAGAGAGAACGAATGCGTGAGTGAGAGAGAGAATGAGTGTGTGAGAGAGAGAATGAGTGTGCAAGAGAGAGAATGGGTGCGTGAGAGAGAGAATGAGTGTTTGAGAGAGAGAGTGCGTGTGTGAGAGAGAGAACAAGTGTGCGAGAGAGAATGCGTGTGAGAGGTAATGCGTACATGAGAGAGAGAATGAGTGTGAAAGAGAATGTGTCTGTGAGAGAGAGAATGCACGCGTGAGAGAGAGAATGAGTATGGGAGAGAGAGAGAGCGAATGCGTGAGTGAGAGAGAGAATGAGAGTGTGTGAGAGAGAGAATGAGTGTGCAAGAGAGAGAATGTGTGTGTGAGAGAATGTGTGTGTGAGAGAGAATGAGTGTGTGAGAGAGAATGCATGCGTGAGAGAGAATGAGTGTGCGAGAGAGAGAATGCGCGTGTGTGTGTGTGAGAGAGAGAGAGAGAATTCGTGTGTGTGAGAGAGAATGCCTGTGTGCAAGTGCGTGCATTAGATAGTGTGCGCGCATGAGAGAGAGAAAATGTGCGCATGAGAGTGAGAAAGAGAGTGAGCATGTGTGAGATATGATGTGATCATGCATGAGAGTGTGTGTGAGTGTGAGAAAGAAAGGGTGAAAGTGAGAGAGGAAGTGTGTGAGTGTATGTCAAAGAGTGAGTGCATGCGAGTGTGTGTGTACAAGTGAACGAGAGTGAGTGCGCACGTGAGAGAGAGGGCATGTGTGAGCGACTTTGCAAGTGTGTGTGAGAGACAGAATTTTGGAGAGAGATAGAGTGAGTGTGTGAAAGTGAGCATATATGAGATGGTGAATGTGAGTGTGTGGGGGTGCGTGTGTCAGAAAGTGTATATGAGAGTGTGTGTGTAAGAGTGTGTGTAACTGAGAGAGTATGTGGAAGCGAGTGTGTGAGAGAGAGAGTGTAGAGAGAGAGAATGAGTGAGTGAAAGTGTGTGTATGTCAGAGAGACAGAGAGAGTGTATGTTTGTGTGTGAGTGTGAGAGAGAGAAGGTGATGGTGCGTGTGAAAATGTTTGAGTGTGCATTTGTGAGTGACTGCGTGTGTGTGTGTGTGCATGTCGGTGTGGATGTCTGCATGTGTGTGAAAGGGCATGTGTGCGAGGGACTGAATGTGGTGTGTGAGGGTGTGTGTGTACACGTGTGAGAGTGTGAGTAAATGAGAGTGAGGGACAGTGTATAGTTTAGTGGATTATTACTGGGACAAGGACATAAACACGTGGTTTATACATAGTTACATTATGGAGGGACAGCACTGACACGGAAACTGGGCACTCCGATGTAAACACACACTCAGTCTCTCTCTCTCTCTCTCTCACACACACACACACACACACACACACAGAGGCTTGGTCTCACTATCTCTCACTCAGAGACAGTTCTGTGATGACACTTGCGCTCAGACCCTCACTGACTCTCTCCCCCACCCCAGACTAAATCTGTGCACAGTGCCCATGTCCTGTGTTGGGGTGTGTCTGTGTGTGTCGGTACCTGTACATGTGTGTGTCTGTGTGTGTGTGTGTGTGTGTCGGTGTGTGTCGGGGTGTGTGTCTGTCTCTGTGTGTGTGTGTGCCTGTGTCTCTCTGTGTGTGTGTCTGTCTGTGTGTGTGTGTGCACGTGTCGGTGTGTGTCTGTGTGTGTGCCTTTGTGTGCATGTGTCTGTGTCTCTGTGTGTGTCTGTGTCTGGGTGTGTGTCTGTGTGTGTGTCTGTGTGTGAGTCTGGGTCTGTGTGTGTGTGTGTCGGTGTGTGCCTGTGTTTGTGTGCGTGTCGGTGTGTGTCTGTCTCTGTGTGTGTGTCTGTCTAAAGTGTCTGTCTCTGTGTGCACGCATGTCGGTGTGTGTCTGTGTGTGTGCGTGTCGGTGTGTG
Organism: Chiloscyllium punctatum; assembly: GCF_047496795.1. Classification (NCBI taxonomy): domain Eukaryota; kingdom Metazoa; phylum Chordata; class Chondrichthyes; order Orectolobiformes; family Hemiscylliidae; genus Chiloscyllium; species Chiloscyllium punctatum. The sequence continues at coordinate 50,834,097 of NC_092754.1, read as the reverse complement.
TCTGTGTCTCTGTGTGTGTCGGTGTGTGCCTGTGTCTGTGTGCGTGTCGGTGTGTGTCTGTCTCTGTGTGTGTGTCTGTGTGTGTGTGTGTCTGTGTGTGTCTGTGGGTGTGTGTGTCGGGGTGTGTGTCTGTGTGTGTGCGCGTGTCGGTATATGTCCGTGTGCGTGTGTCTGTGTCTCTTTGTGTGTCTGTATCTGTGTTTGGGTGTGTGTGTGTGTCGGTGTGTGCCTGTCTCTGTGTGTGTGTCGGTGTGTGTGTCTGTGTGTGTGATTGTGTGTGTGTCTGTGTCTGTCTGTGTGTGTCTGTGTCGGTGTGTGCCTGTGTCTTTGTGCGTGTCAGTGTGTGTGTGTGTGTGTGTGTCTGTCTGTCTGTGTGTCTCTGTGTGTGCGCGTGTCTGTGTGTGTGTGTCTCTGTGTGTGTGTCTGTGTGTGTGTCTGTGTATGTCTCTGTGTGTGTCTCTGTGTCTGTCTCTCTGTGTGCGCGTGTCGGTGTGTGTCTGTCTGTGTGTGTGTGTTTGCGTGTGTGTGTCTGCGTCTGTCTCTGTGTGCGCGCTTGTCGGTGTGTGTCTGTCTCTGTGTGTGTGTCTCTGTCTGTGTGTTTGTCTGTGTCTGTCTCTGTCTGTGTCTCTGTGTGTGTCTGTGTGTGTGCCGGTGTGTGTGTCTGTGTGTGTCTCTGTGTCTGTCTGTGTGTGTGTGCATGTCGGTGTGTGTCTGTCTCTGTGTGTGTGTCTCTGTGCGTGTGTGCCTCTGTGTGCGTGTGTCTGTGTCTGTGTCTCTGTGTGTATCTCTGTGTGTGCCGGTGTGTGTCTGTGTGTGTGTGGTTTTGTGCGTGTCGGTGTATGTGTGTCTGTGTGTGTGAGTCGGGGTGTGTGTGTCTCTCCTCTCTCTTTATCTCTGTCCCTGTGTGTCCCACTCTCTGTCTCGCTCTCTGTCTGTCTTCTGTGTGTGTGTGTCTGTGTCTCTGTGTGTGACGGGTTGTGTGTCTGTCTGCCTGTGTGTGTGTCTGTGTGTGCGTGTCGGTGTGTGTCTGTCTGTGTGTGTGTGTGTCTGTCTGTCTGTGTGTGTCTGTGTGTGTGCCTCTGTGTGCGTGTGTCTGTGTCTCTGTGTGTGACGGGGTGTGTGTCTGTCTGCCTGTGTGTGTGTCTGTGTGTGCGTGTCGGTGTGTGTCTGTCTGTGTGTGTCTGTCTGTCTGTGTGTGTGTGTCTGTGTGTGTGTGCCTCTGTGTGCGTGTGTCTGTGTCTCTGTGTGTGTCTGTGTGTGTGTGTGTCGGTGTGTTTCTGTGTGTGTCTGTCTCTGTGTGTGTGTCGGGGTGTGTGTGTCTCTGTGTGTATGGGGACAGGGGAGCTGTGAGGGTGAAATGTGGGTGTTGGGGGCAGGCACGTGATCTATGATTTAAATTCCCAAACTCTGCCAATATTTTGGAGAAAGGGAAAGGAAATAAAAGACTCAAAATCAAGTTAGAAATGGCTGGATGTAGAGCAGGGCAGGGAGAGACAGAAAGAGAGAGAGAGAGAGAGAGAGACGGAGACACAGAGAAGAGAGAGACACAGGGACAGAGAGAGAAGACAGACAGAGAGAGAGAGAGAGAGAGACAGAGAGTGGGACACATAGGGACAGAGAGAAAGAGAGAGACACATACACACAGGAACAGAGAGACAGAGAGAGAGAGGGACAGAGACAGAGAGAAAGAGAGTGACAGAGAGAGACACACACACACAGGGACAGAGACAGAGATTAATTCTAGGAATCACACATACAGCAGGAAAATCCCAAGAAAACCTCAGCAAATACTCATCCTCTCTATTCCCAGCCCTGTGTGTGTGTGTGTGTCAGGAAGCCTACCTACAGCCAGGCTCTGAAACGCTAGTGTGGGAGTAATCTTTAATATTTTCAAACCGCACTGACACAACTAATAAGGCTTCAGTAAAAAAAAGAGAGTTGTCGCAACTGGGAAAGATGACACTTTGTTGCCCCAGAATGAACATTCAGTGGGCAGCAAGATCCCACAAGGCTCCTGTCCTGGGAATTAACATGTCAATCAGACAGAGCCCTCCCCAGGGAGCAGACTGACAGACGATGCAACGTGACAGAGAGAGGGCAGGGCTGGGCTCCACTAACCCCTCACACAGAATAAATGTGCGCAAGAAATTGGTCAGATTCATTCTCATACCCTGTTCTCTCTCTGTATGGAGAGTGAGCAGCCCTCCCTGTCTGGTTGTGACAGTGTGTGTGTGAGTGTGTGTGTGTGTCTGTGTGTGTGTGTGTGTGTGTGTGTGTGTGTGTTTAATAATGTTTCCAGCCTCTGGTTAATTACTTTCTTATGATTTGTTTGTATTTTGATGTTGCTGTGAGGTTATGAAGTGCATTTGGGGATGGGAGAAGTAGTGGTGGGATTGTGTTTAAAATGGGATCTTGCTGTGTAATTTTGCATCACAATGCTCTCGCTCCCCCGGCCCCCCAACCAACTCATCTCTTCTTTCTTTTATCCCGAGGAACTTTTGTGGGGAAAGCAGGAAAGTGAAGATCCAAAATGCCTGGGGAGCCAGGAAAGCCTTGGACAAGAACAACATCCAGAGGGTGGGGAGCACAGGCCTGAGGCCTGTTTGGCCAGGCTGCAGCCCGTGGGGCCCAGGTGAGTGGGGGGTCTGTTTCTTCCCCCGAGGTTTCATCTCCTCTAGGGATGGGCTGGGGGTGGGAGCCTGGATTGTAGGGGCCACTGGTTCACTGGGACCTGTCAGATCACGGGTTTGAAGCCTGGGGTTAAAGTCACCGGGGCATCGGTGACACAAACAGGGGAAACCCCCAGGATCTGGGAGATGGGACTCTCTCAGGAGGGAACTCGAACCCAAAATATCTGACCCTCTGGAAAGAATTGTCACACTCTCAGAGGAAAGTGGGTCACAGAGAGGGCAGGGTGATCGAATTGGACACAGAGAGAAAGAGAGTGAGAGAAAGAGAGAAAGAGAGTGTGAGCGGCACGGTGGCACAGTGGTTAGCACTGCTGCCTCACAGCGCCAGAGATCCGGGTTCAATTCCCGCCTCAGGCGACTAACTGTGTGGAGTTTGCACGTTCTCCCCGTGTCTGCGTGGGTTTCCTCCGGGTGCTCTGGTTTCCTCCCACAGTCCAAAGATGTGCAGGTCAGGTGAATTGGTCATGCTAAATTGCCCGTAGTGTTAGGTAAAGGGTAAATGTAGGGGTATGGGTGGGTTGCGCTTCGGCGGGGCGGTGTGGACTTGTTGGGCCGAAGGGCCTGTTTCCACACTGTAAGTAATCTAATCTAGAAAGAAATGGAAAATGGTGAGAGCAAGAGAAACAGGAGAGAGGGGGGGCAGTGTGAGATTGTGAAATAGTTGCAATATTTGATTCAAGGGTGACAGGAAATAATAAAAATGATCAGATTATCGAGCTTCTGCAGCACTGTCACTTGTGGGATCTTGCTGTGCGTCAATTGCCCTAATGCCATCGTTGCAGGCAGTGAGTGGTTTCAATCAGCCAACCCGTCATTACAAGAACTTTTCAACATGAAAACTCAACTTGTGTTTGTGTTTGGATATTCCTGAGAAATTGTCTGTCTCACTGAGAGGGGAAAATCCGGGAGCTCGCTGCACTATCTCACTGTGAAAGATTTTCCTGCTCAGCCTTCCCATTAATGCTGCCTCTTTCCTCCCAAAGGGATCTTCCTGGCCACTTGAGGATTTGAAAAGTGTGTGTTTGGGAGCAGGAAACCTTCAAACAAGAGCTTCCTCCAAAGGGGGGAACACAGTCCTGAGGCCTGTTTGACAGGCTGCAGCCTGCAGCCTGTTGGGCCCAGGTGAGTTTTGTCTGTGTATTACCCCGAGGTTTAATCTCCTCTCTCTGGGGAGGGGGGGGGGCGGGCTGGCTTTTACCAGGACCTCTGCTCAACCGGGTCTTGTCGGCTTGCGGCCTTATCGTTTTTGAACAGGTTGGAAGTCTGGGGCTATGGTAACTGGGACCTTGAGATTTGACACAAATATGTCAACCCTTAACCAGCATCACCCACGATGTGTGTGGGGTTAGATTGCTGCTTGTGGGATCTCACTGTGCATACGTGGTTATTAATTCATTCATTCACTCTGCAATAATTAAACTGAACCAGGGTCACATGGGAGATTGGGGAAGCAGAGAGCTGTGAGATCTTGCTGTGCTTTTGGTGCCACTGTCGAATTTTATTTCAAATTGATTTGTTTTTATTTCTCAGTGTTGTTTCCCCACCCCCGCTCCCCCTAACCCTGGGGGGGGGGGGGGGGGTGGTGATGTGGAGAAGGAGATTGGATCCAGGAGCTGAAGCTTGGGACGACGCAGAGACAGAGAGAATGAAATCACCTCTGCTGCAAGGAATCATCAGACACAGAATAACCAGAAACTGTCCTGTCTCCTTGTCGTTCATTTACACACAGACACACACACACACACACACACACACACACACACAGACACACACAGACAGACACACACAGACAGACACACACACACAGACAGACAGACACACACAGACAGAGAACGGTGGGATTCAGGCTGTCTGGGATATTTACCACAAGGGGGACAAAGGGGAGGGGGGGGGAGATGGAGGGGGAGACAAAGGGTGGGGAGAAAAAATGGAGGGGGAGCTGCTGCACAGTCTGATCCCACAGATGTCACTGCCTCCCTCTGTCTCACTCCAATGGGGGTGTGAAGGGGGTCAGACAGACAGAGAGAAGTGAAAGACCACTGACTGTCATGTCAGAAGGTTCATTGATTTAAAATGGATTTGAGGCCTGGGGTTAAAGGAACCGCGGCCTTGGGATTGTGACACAAACTGGTTACACCCCCAGGGTCTGGGAGGAAGGACTCCCGGAGGAGGGAATGAATACCTTATCATTAGAAACTCTCTCCAAAGCCCCATTCTAGTGTCAGAGTCATGTGCATAGACCAGGGGGATAAAATGTGAGAAATCCGAGAGACAGAGAGAAAGATCTTCAAGATGGAGACAGCGAGAGGGTGGAATACAATGGGAAGAAATTTCAGAGATAGAGGGAGAGAGGGGAGGAACAGAGATATCTCTGAGATGGAGAGAGTAAGAGGGGGAACAGAGAGAGGGAGGGAAGAGAGATCAGAGATGGGGACAGCGAGAACAGAGAGAGATGGAGAGAAAGAGGGAGAGGGAGAGAGGGAGAGGGAGAGGGAGAGAGAGAGGGAGGGAGTGAGATCTCAGATGGAGAGAGAGCACAAGACGGGGATCAGAGAAGAAAGGGGGAAATGTTTGGAATTTGTTCAACAGGAGCATTGCTCCCTCTCGTCCAGGAGACAGAATAAAAACCCTTCACCAGCATTAGGGGCACACACGATCTCTCAGTGGTTACACTGATGCTCGTGGGATCTTGCTGTGTGTGTTTCAAGCAAGCATCTGGTTAAAAGCTCAACGGTGATCTTTATATTTCAATGATGGAGATGCCAGTGTTGTACTGGGACAAAAGCTAGTGTTGTGTGATGTTTAACGTTATATATCAATATATAGAGACACAGAGGGGAGGAGGGGCTTATGTGTTTTTGGGGGCATTTATGTGAGGGTCCTGCTGTATTTGGATGGAGAAAGAACACTGCATTAAAATAGATGTTTTTTAATAATGCGTGGGGGGGGGAAATGCGTGGGGGGGAAATGCGTGGGGGAGGAAATGCATTGGGGGGAATGCGTGGGGGGGAAATGCGTGGGGGAGGAAATGCGTGAGGGGGGAATGCGTGGGGGGGAATGCTTGGGGGGGAAATGCGTGGGGAGGGAATGCTTGGGGGGGAAATGCGTGGGGGGAATGCGTGGGGGGGGAATGCGTGGGGGGGGGCGAAATGCGTTGGGGGGGGAATGCGTGGGGGGGGAATGTGTGGGGTGGAGAAATGCGTGGGGGGGGGGAAATTCTTATCTGGTCTGGCCTGCATGTCACTCCAGATCCAAGGCAACGCTGTTGACGCTTAACTGCCGTCTGGTATGGCCAGTAAATGCTGGTTATCCAGCCCAGACCCCCATCCTGTGAATGAGTAACAAATACTCGTGGGTTCTGCAGTAATAATGGATGGTGTCAAGTTGCATCGAAACTGAGTTAACTAAGTGACTGCTAATGTTGTGAAAAATAACCTCCTATAGTGTATATCAGGTAGGTTGGAGAGTATGTTGTGAACCAAACTAGAGAGCAGATTATTTCGGATTTGGTGTTGCGTGATCCTGATTAAGGATGATCAGCCATGATCATATTGAATGGTGGTGCAGGCTCAAAGGCCAGAATGGCCTACTCCTGCACCTATTGTCTATTGTCTATTATGTGGTCGGAAAGACTAATTACTAACCTTGTTCTGAAGCAGCTTTAGAGGAAAAGTGACATTAATATGTTGTATTTTACACGGCGTCTGCATTCAATGTGGGATGTTTGAACATACTGGTCAAACATCATGGAAGCCCTAAGGGGTGAGTGTCAAGTTCGCTTCAGTGAATTGGGAAAATACAATATAACATTCAGTAGGAGAATAATGATTGTTAGACCCATATAGTCTTACAGCACGGAGACAGGCCATTCGGCCCAATCTGGTCCATCCCGAAAAAAATGTCCATTCACACTAACCCCATTTCCCCGCCATTTCCCTGTATCCTTCTAATCCTTTCCTACCTCTGTATTTGTCCAAATGTATTTTAAATTTTGTGAATGTACCCGCCTCAACCACTTCTGCTGTCAGCTCATCCCATATGCAGACCACCCTGTTTGTAAAAGAAATTTCTCCTCAGGTTCCCTTTTACTCTTTCCCCTCTGACCTGAAATTGATTCCCTCTAGTCCGTGATTGCCCAATCCTGGGGAAAAAAAGACTGAGTGCATTGACTCTATCCATGTCTCCCATGACCTTATACACTACTATGAGATCCCCCTCAGCCTCATACATTCTAAATTAAAAACTCCTGGCTTGTTCAACCTCTCACTATAACTCAGACCATTGAGTCTTGGCAACATCCTTGTAAATTTCCTCTGCACTCTTTCCAGTTTAATAACATCCTTCCTCGTGCAAAGTGAACAAAACTGAACATGACGTGACAAGTATGGACTCGCCAACATCTTGTATAACTGCAACATAACTCCCTAATTTCGATACTCAGTGCTCTAACTGATGAAGGCCAGTGAGTCAAAAGCCTTTTTCAGTGCCTTGTCTACCTGGGACTCCACTTTCAGAGAACCGTACACCTGAATTCCAAGGTCACTCTGTTCCCCTGCACTCCTTAAGGCCCTGCCAGTCACCATGAAACTCCTGCCTTAATTTGACTTTCTAAAATGCAAGAACTTACACTTATCTGAATTAAACTCAATTTGCCATTTCTCGGCCCAATTCCCCACCTGATCAAGGTACTGCTGTAATTTCTGAAATTTCTGATAACCTTCCTCACTGTCCACGATACCACCTATTTTAGTGTCACCTGGAAACTTACGCATCATGCCTGTACATTCTCATCTAAATCATAGATATGTGTAATATATGAATGTATGGTCCCAGCACCGACCCCTAAGGCATTCCACTCATCACAGGCCATCAGTCCGACAAGCATCCTTCCACGATTACCCTCTTCTTCCTATCATCAATACCATTTTGGACCGAATTTGCCAACTCTCCCTCCGTACCATGTGGAACCTTATTGAAGGACTTACTGAAATCTATACATACAACCATGCCCTTGCCAAAGTTACTGGTCACTTCATCAAAGCAGTCTAACAAATTTGTGAGCCAAAATCCCCCATTCACAAGGCCCTGTCTTTCCAAATGCATGCATATCTTCTCCCTCAGAATCATCTCAAGTAACTTACCTGCCACAGATTTTTGCTTTATTCGTCGATAGTTCCCCGGTTTTTATTTGTAGCCCTTCGTGAATAACGGCACAACATTCACTACCCTCCAGTCCTCCAGGACCTCACCCATTGGCTCCCGATGATGGAAAAGTACCAACCAGGGCCCTTGCTATTTCTTTCTTGTCCTCCTGCAGTGTTCCTGAATATATATGGTCAGGACCAGGAGGTTTATAGAAATACTACAAAGTCTGAAAAATACGTCTATTTATTTCAGGTAAAACACCCACGAGTGAGAAAGTGAGTTAACAATGATAAGCATCATAAATTAAAGATTATATTAATTTCAGGAAGTTACTTCAGAAGAATTCCAGACATTGTGGAATCCTGAGAATTCTCAGAAAATTACGATCCAGTAAAGGAGGGCCATGAAACGGATAAGGAAATCAAAAAGCGAACATACATGCAAACAAACAGGAACACAAAGACTGCATAAATCTATGGTCTATATTTCAAAGGAAAGAGAAAAGCATAGTCAAATGTGGAAATCTGCATTCAGGAGAGATGAGCTTATTATGGCTAACAGGGAAATGGCGAAGCAAATAACCAATTACTTTGCATCTGTGAGTTAAAGCCTGGAATGTAATCGAGGGGTTCGGGGTGGTTTATATACACAAAACAGATACCCTGGAGTGAGTTAAGGCATGGAATCTAATTGAGGGTTTCAGGGTGGTTTATATACAGAATAACAGATAGCCCTGAGTGAGCTAATGCCTGGAACCTAATCGAGGAGTTCAGAGTGATTTATATACAGAATTAATAGATGCCACAGAATGAGATACAGCCAGGAATCCAATCGAGGGGTTCAGGGTGGGTTACATACAGAATAACAGATAGCCTGGAGTGAGTTACAGCCTGGATTCGAATCGAGGTGTTCAGGGTGGCTTATATACAAAATAACAGATAGCCTGGAGTGAGTTACAGATTGGAATCAAATCGAGGTCTTCAGGGTGTGTTACATACAGAATAACAGATAGCCTGGAGTGAGTTACAGCCTGGAATCTAATCGCGGGGTTCAGGTGGTTTATATACAGAATAACAGATAGCCTGGAGTGAGTTACAGATTGGAATCAAATCGAGGTGTTCAGGGTGGGTTACATACAGAATAACAGATAACAAGTAGTGAGTCACAAAATAGCGGAGTCATACAGTCCTAGGGATGTACAGCATGGAAACAGACCCTTTCGTCCAACCTGTCTATGCCGACCAGATATCCTAACCTACTCTAGTCTCTTTTTCAAACACTTGGCCCATCTCCCTCCAATACTTTCTCATTCATATACCCATCAAGCTGAATTTTAAATGTTGCAATTGTACTATCCTCCACCACTTCCTCTGACTGTTCATTCCATTTATGTACCACCCTCTGAGTGAACAAGTTGCCCCATCGGTCTCTTCCATATCTTTCCCCTCTCACACTAAACCTCTGCCCTCTAGTTCTGGACTCCCCTACAGCGAGGAAAAGACTTTGTCTATTTCTCCTATCCATGCCCGTCATGATTTTATAAACCTCGATAAAGTCACCCCTCAGCCTCTGATGCTCCAGGGAAAACAGCCCCAGCCTGTTCAGCCTCTCCCCGTAGCTCAAATCCTCTGGTTTATGTTACAGAATAACAGATATCCCGGAGTGAGTTACAGTCTGGAATCTAATTGAGGGGTTCAGAGTGGTTTATATACAGAATAACAGATAGCCAAGAGTGAGTTACAGTCTGGAATCTAATTGAGGGGTTCAGAGTGGTTTATATACAGAATAACAGATAGCCCGGAGTTAGTTACAGCCTGGAATCTAATTGAGGGGTTCAGAGTGGTTTCTATACAGAATAACAGATATCCCAGAGTGAGTTCCTGCCTGGAATTTAATTGAGGGGTTCAGAGTGGTTTATATACAGAATAACAGATATCCCGGAGTGAGTTACAGTCTGGAATCTAATTGAGGGGTTCAGAGTGGTTTATATACAGAATAACAGATAGCCCGGAGTGAGTTACAGCCTGGAATCTAATTGAGGGGTTCAGAGTGGTTTATATACAGAATAACAGATAGCCCGGAGTGAGTTACAGCTTGGAATCTAATTGAGGGGTTCAGAGTGGTTTATATACAGAATAACAGATATCCCAGAGTGAGTTACTGCCTGGAATCTAATTGAGGGATTCAGGGTGGTTTATATACAGAATAACAGATAGCCCGGAGTGCATTACAGCCTGGAATCTAACAGTGGTTCAGAGTGGTTTATGTACAGAATAACAGATAGCCCAGGGTGAGTTAGATCCTGGAATCTAATTGAGGGGTTAAGGGTGGTTTATATACAGAATAAGAGATAACCCAGGGTTAGTTACATCCTAGAATCTAATTGGGGGATTCAGGGTGGTTTATATACAGAATAACAGATAGTCCAGAGTGAGTTACAGCCTGGAATCGAATTGAGGGGTTCAGAGTGGTTTATATACAGAATACCAGACAGCCCAGAGTGAGTTACAGCCTGTAATCTAATTGAGGGGTTCAGGGTGGTTTATATACAGAATACCAGACAGCCCAGAGTGAGTTACAGCCTGGAATCTAATCAAGGGGTTCATTGTGGTTATGTACAGAATAAAAATATAGCCCGGAGTGATTTACAGACTTGAATCTAGTCAATGGGTTCCCAATTTGAACCCACAGAAGGTCAGTGTGGGATTTGAGAAACCCTTCAATTTGAGATAACGCCTCGCCAGGCATTATTCTGATCCAACGCTGCAAATCTACAATTCAGTGGCTGAGCTATTTCAGGTTTTGTATATTATGTTTCTCTCATATATTAGGAGCTTGGAAAGGAAGGCAGACCTTACTGGAATGTCACATTGTCTCTCCACATTCACTGTAAACAGGTTCTGGGATTTACATTTTAACCACCTTCAAAGAGCTGTCTCCATTTCCTATCTCTGCTAGCATCAATGAATGGAAACGGCTTTTGACACATTGCCCCCTCTCCCATGCTGAAAGTATTCCTGACATAAATCAGTCAGGCAGACATTTTAGATTTGTCCACAGCCACCATTTTATATCAGCAAAACAATGACATTGAGTGTGTAAATAAGGAAAAGCAAGAGAGACTGGCAACATCAATACAGTTTGAAATTATATAAAACATTGAAAATGTACACAGAATCACAGACACACAGAATCACACACACAGGTATACAGACACCTTCCAGAAGCTGTCTCCATTTCCTATCTTGCAAGAGAATTCATGTTATGATGATGTATTCGTGCAGGACAGTAAACAGCTTTTGAGACTTTCCACATTGTGTCAGAAATTCAGCCCCAATCTGAAACTTGGAGATATGTAACAGGACAGAAATGAACCAGCAGCTTTCTGTGTTCCTGCTCCCAATGTAACATTTGACCATTTAGTTTATCTTGTCTTCGGTGTAACATCCAAGAAGGATCACTTCACAGATCCAATAACAGATCCCCAGGAGTGATTTCCAGACTGGAATCTAATTGAGTGGTTTAGGGTTTACATACAGCATGTGAGGTACCCAGGAGTCATCCCCGGTCTCTCTTGTCACCCTGTGTCTCTCACTCCCCGGTCTCTCTCGCCGCCGGTCTCTACTCTCCCCGGTCACTTGTCACTCCCGGGTCTCTCTCGCCACCCGTGTCTCTCGTCACCTCTGGGTCTCTCTCCACCCCAATCTCTCTTGCCCCCAGTGTCTTTTACCCTCCCGGTCTCTCTCGCCCCCGGTCTCTCTCGCCTCCCCTGGTCTCTGTTGGCTCCCCCGGTCTCTCACCCCCGGTCTCTTGTCACCCCGGGCTCTCTTTCGCTCCCAGTCTCTCTTGCCCCGGTCTCTCTTGCTTCCCCCGGTCTCGCTTGGCCCCCCAGTCTCTCTTCTCGCCCCCCGGTCTCTCGTCACCCACAGTGTCTTGCCCCCGGTCTCTCTCGCCCACATTCTCTCTCGCCCCCGGTCTCTCTCGCCCCCAGTCTGTCTTGTCTCTCACTGTCTCTCTCACACCTGGCCTCTCTCGCCCCCGGCCTCTCTCGCTCCCGGTCTCTCTCTCGCCCCTGGTCTCTCTCGACCCCACTTTCTCTCGCCCCCGGTCTCTCTCATCACTCCCAGTCTCTCTCATCCCAGGTCTCTTTTGCGCCCCGCTCTCTCTCGCACCCGGTCTCTCTCGCCCCCGGTCTCTCTCGCCCCCGGTCTCTCTTGCCCCACCTGTCTTCTTCTTGTCCCTCCCCCTCACCCCGGTGTCTCTCGCACTCCCCGGTCTCTCTTGACCCCCGGTCTCTCTCTCGCGCACCCAGTGTCTCTCGTCACCCCCTCTCTCTCACCCACGGTCTCTTGCCCCCCCAGTCTCTATCGCCCCCGGTCTCGCTCACCCCTGGTCTCTTGCCCCCGGTCTCTCGCCCCCGATATGGCTCATCGTCCCCAGTCTCACTTGTCAACCTTATCTCTCGCCACCTTCCTCCCCGGTCTCTCTCGCCCCGGGTGTCTCTCACCCCTGCTCTCCTTTCGCCCCCTGCTACCTCTCGTTGCCCACGGTCTCTCTTGTCGCCGCCGGTCTCTTCTCACCCCCTTTCTCTCACCCCCAGTCTCTATCGCCCCTGGTCTCGCTCACCCCTGGTCTCTTGCCCCCGGTCTCTAGCCCCCGATATGGCTCATCGTCCCCAGTCTCTCTTCTCAACCTTATCTCTCGCCCCCTCCCTCCCCGGTCTCTCTCGCCCCGGGTCTCTCTCACCCCGGGTCTCTCTCACCCCTGCTCTCCTTACGCCCCCTGCTACCTCTCGTTGCCCACGGTCTCTCTTGTCGCCGCCGGTGTCTTCTCACCCTCTTTCTCTCACCCCCAGTGTCTCTCGCCATGGCCTCTTTGCCAACCGGTCTCTTTTTTCTCCACCCCCACCACCCGGTCTCTCTCGCCCACCCCCCACCCCGGTCTCTCTCGTCTCCCCTTGTGTCTCTCGACCCCATTCTCTCTCGTCCCTGGTCTCTCTCGTCACCCCGTTTCTCTCGCCCCCAGTCTCTCTTGCCCCTGGTCTCTTTCCTAACCCCGTCTCTCACGCCCCCAGTCTCTCTCGCCCCCTGATCTCTCGCCCCCCCCCCTCCCAGGCTCTCTTGCCCCTCAGTCTCTCTCGGCCCCCCGGTCTCTCTCACCACTGGTCTCTCGCCTCCAGTCTCTCTCTCTCTCCCGGTTTCTCTCTTGCCCCCGGTCTCTCTCACGCGCCCAGTCTCTCTCTCCTCTGATCTCTCTCACCCCTGGTCTCTCTCCCCACCAATCTCTCTTGTCTCCCCGGTCTCTCGTCACCCCCGGTGTCTCACCCCCGGTCTCTCTCGCCCCCGGTCCCTCTCGCCCCTGGTCTCTTTTGTTGCCCCCGGTCTCTCTCGTCACCCCCTCCCTCTCGCCCCCGTTCTCTTTTGTTGCCCCCGGTCTCTTGTCACCCCCGATGTCTTGCCCCCTGTCTCCCTTCTCCCTTGGTCTGTCTCGCTCCCCGTCTCCCTTGCCCCTGGTCTCTCTCGTCCCCCGTCTCTCTTGTCACCCTCTCTCTCACCCCCCCGGTCTCTGTCGCCCTCAGTCTCTCCTGCCGCCGGTCTCTCTCATCCTTGGTCTCTGTCACCTCTCACCCCGTGGTGTCTCATCGCCCTCAGTCTCTCATCGACCCGGTCTCTCGTCACACACAGTCTCTCGCATCCTGTCTCACTATCTGGTCTTTCTCACCCCCGGTCTCTCTCTCTCACCGCCCCTGGTCTTTCTCTCACCCCCCGGTCTCTCTCTCGCACCCCCCCCCCACCCCGTCTCTCTCTCTCGCTCCCGGTCTGTCTTGTTGCCCCGGTCGTTCTTGTGAACCCCTCTCTCACCCCCGGTCTTTCTCCCCCTCAGTCTCTCTCCCCCCCCCACCCCGGTCTCTCTCTCCCCCACCTCCCCCGGTTTCTCTCTCGCCCCCGGTCTCTGTCATCTCTGGTCTTTTTCGCCCCGGTCTCTCTCTCTTGCCACAGTCACTCTCTTGCTCCCGGTTTGTCTCATCGCCCCGGTCTCTGTTGTGAACCCCTCTGTCGCCCCGGTCACTCTCACCCCCGGACTCTCTCTCTCGTGCTCCTAGTCTCTCTCTCACCCCCCACACCACCACCCGGTCTCTCTCGCCCACCCCCCCACCCCGGTCTCTCTCGTCTCCCCTTGTGTCTCTCGACCCCGTTCTCTCTCGTCCCTGGTCTCTCCCGTCACCCCGTTTCTCTCGCCCCCAGTCTCTCTTGCCCCCGATCTCTTTCCTAACCCCGTCTCTCACGCCCCCAGTCTCTCTCGCCCCCTGATCTCTTGCCCCCCCCCAGTCTCTCTTGCCCCTCAGTCTCTCTCGGTCCCCCGGTCTCTCTCACCACTGGTCTCTCGCCTCCAGTCTCTCTCTCCCGGTCTCTCTCTTGCCCCCGGTCTCTCTCACGCACCCAGTCTCTCTCTCCTCTGATCTCTCTCACCCCTGGTCTCTCTCCCCACCAATCTCTCTTGTCTCCCCGGTCTCTCGTCACCCCCGGTGTCTCACCCCCGGTCTCTCTCGCCCCCGGTCCCTCTCGCCCCCGGTCTCTTTTGTTGCCCCCGGTCTCTCTCGTCACCCCCTCCCTCTCGCCCCCGTTCTCTTTTGTTGCCCCCGGTCTCTTGTCACCCCCGATGTCTTGGCCCCTGTCTCCCTTCTCCCTTGGTCTGTCACGCCCCCGGTCTCCCTTGCCCCTGGTCTCTCTCTTCCCCCGTCTCTCTTGTCACCCTCTCTCTCACCCCCCCGGTCTCTGTCGCCCTCAGTCTCTCCTGCCGCCGGTCTCTCTCATCCTTGGTATCTGTCACCTCTCACCCCGTGGTGTCTCATCGCCCTCAGTCTCTCATCGACCCGGTCTCTCGTCACACACAGTCTCTAGCATCCTGTCTCACTATCCGGTCTCTCTCACCCCTGGTCTCTCTCTCTCACCGCCCCTTGTCTTTCTCTAACCCCCCGGTCTCTCTCTCGCACCACCCCACCCCGTCTCTCTCTCTCGCTCCCGGTCTGTCTCGTTGTCCCGGTCTCTCTTGTGAACCCCTCTCTCACCCCCGGTCTTTCTCGCCCTCGGTCTCTCTCACCCCCCCACCCCGGTCTCTCTCTCCCTCCCACCCCAGTCTCTCTCTCCCCCACCCCACCCCGGTTGCTCTCTCGCCCCCGGTCTCTATCATCCCTGGTCTTTATCTCCCCAGTCTCTCTCTCTTGCCACAGTCTCTCTCTCGCCCCGGTTTGTCTCATCGCCCCGGTCTCTGTTGTGAACCCCTCTCTCGCCCCGGTCACTCTCACCCCCGGACTCTCTCTCTCGTGCTCCCGGTCTCTCTCTCACCCCCCACACCCCCACCGGTCTCACTCCTGCCCTTGGTCTCTCTCGCCCCCCGGTCTCTCTTGCTGTCCTGGGACTCTCTCTCGCCTCTGGTCTCTCTCTCGTCCCCCAGTCTCTCTCTCGCCCCAGTTTGTCTCATCGCCCCCGGTCTCTCTTGTGAACCCCTCTCTCGCCCCGGTCACTCTCACCCCCGGACTCTCTCTCTTGTCCCCCAGTCTCTCTCTCGCTCCCTGTCTCTCATCGCCCTCGCTCCCTCATTTCCCCCGGTCTCTCTTGCCCCGATCTTTTTTGTTGCCCCCGGTCTCTCATCACCCCAGTCTCTCTTGCCCCCGATCTCTCTCGTCCCCGGTCTCTCTCATTGCCTCCGGTCTCTCTTCAACCCCGGTCTCTCTAGCCCCCCGGTCTGAATCGTCACCCCTGGTCTCCGTCGCCCCCGGTCTCCCTCTTCACCCTGGTCGCCCTCTTCACCCCTGGTCTCCCTCGCCTCCGGACTCCCTCTTCACTCCTGGTCTCTCTCATCCCGGTCTCTCTCGCCCCTGGTCTCTCTCTCGCCCCCACAGTCCCTCTCACCCACCCCCCACCAATCGCTCTCATCCCCGGTCTCTCTCTCGACCCCGTTCTTTCTTGCCCCTGGTCTCTCTCGCCCCTGGTCTCTCGCCACCTCCCACGCCCCCGGTCACTCGCCACCTCCCACCCCCCCTCCCCCCGACCTCTCTCGGCCTCGTCTGTCTCCTCACCCCCTCTCTCTCACCCCCAGTCTCTCTCACCCCCCCCCCATTCTGTCTTGTTGCCCTCGGTCTCTCTCGCCCCCAGTCTCTCTAGACTCCCGGTCTCTCTCGCCTCTGGTCTCTCGTCTCTCTCGTCGCCCCCGGTCTCTAGTCACACCCAGTCTCTCACTCCACGATCTCTCGCCGCCCCCAGTCTCTCTGGCCCCTGGTCTCACTTGCCCCTGGTCTCTCATCACCCTCGGTCTTTCTTGCCCTCAGTCACTCTGTCTCCCCGGTCTCTCTTACCCCCTTGCCCCCGGTCTCTCTCTCGCTCCCAGTCTCTAACTCTCCCTGGTCTCTCTCACCGCCGGTCTCTCATTGTCCCCGGTTTCTCTCACTCCTGGTCTCTCTCTCGTACTCCACCCCGGTCTCTCTCTGCCCCGTTCTCTCTCGTCGCGCCTGATTTCTCATCGCCCCAGGTATCTCTCATCCCCGGTCTCTCTCACTCCTGGTCTGTCACGTCGACTCCTGTCTCGCTCACCCCCGGACTCTCTTGTCACCCCCTGTCTCTAACTCTCCCCAGTGTCTCTCACACCCTGTCTCTAACTCTTCCCAGTCTCTCTCACCCCCAGTCTTTAACTCTTCCCAGTCTGTCTCGCCTCCAGTCTCTGACTCTCCCCGGTCTCTCGTCGCCCCGGTCGCTCTCACCTTTGGTCTCTCATCTCTCCGGGTCTCTCTCTCTCTCCCCTTGATCTCTCTCGCACCCCGGGTCTCTCTTGTCCCTGTTCTCTCTCGCCCCGGTCTCTCTCGCCCCTGGTCTCTCTCACCCTCCCCCCCACCGTCTCTCTCATCCCCCCCACCCCCACCCTGATCTCTCTCGCCTCTGTTCTCTCTCGCCCCCAGTCTCTCTCGTCACCCCAGCTCTCTCGTCAACCCGTCTCTCTTGCCCCCGGTCTCTCTCGCCCCCGGTCTCTCTCATCGCCCCCGGTCTCTCTCTCACCCTCCGGTCCCTCTCGCCCCAGTGTGTCTCATTGCCCCCCTGCTCTCTCTCGCCCCCCTGCGTCTCTCACCCCTGATCTCTCTCACCCTCCCTGGTCTTTCGTTGCACCCCCCACCCCCTGTCTCTCTCTCGCCTCTGTTCTTGCTCGCCTCCCCCCAGTCTCTCTCGACCCCCGGTCTCTGTCGCCCCCGGTCACTCGTCACCCCCAGTCTCTCTCTCCCCTTGGTCTCTCGCGCCGGTCTCTCTTGCCCCCCTCAGTCTCTCTCACCCCCGGTCTCTCTCTCACCCCCGGTCTCTCTCGTCACCCCCGGTATCTCTCGTCACCCCCAGTCTCTCTCTCCACTAGTCTCTCGTCATTCCTGGTCTCATTCACGCCTAGTCTCACTTGCCCCCGGTCTCTCTTGTCCGGTTTCTCTCGCCCCCGGTCTCTCACGTCAACTCCTCTCTCTCACCCCCATTCTCTCTCTCGCCCCTGGTCTCTCTTGCCCCAGTCTCTCTCTTTCCCCATTCTCTCTCGTCATGCCCGGCTTCTCATTGCCCCAGGTATCTCTCGTCCCTGGTCTCTCTCGCCCCTGGTCTGTCTCATCGGCTCCTGTCTCACTCGCCCCCATGTCTCTCACACCTTGTCTCTCTCTCGCCCCCAGTCTCTCTCTCGCCCCCAGTCCCTCTTTCGCCCCCCGAGTCTCTCTTGCCCCTGTTCTCTCTTGCTCCTGGTCTCTCTCACCCCCAGTTTCTCTTGTCACCCCCGGTCTCTCGTCACCCCCCCTCTCTTGCCCCACGTCTCTCTCACTCCCGGTCTCTTTCATCGCCTCTGGTCTCCCTTGCCCCAGTCTCTCTCCCCCACCCCCCCGGACTCTCTCGCCCCCCCACCCCGCTCTCTCGCCAGCCCCGGTCTCTCTAACCCCCTTCTCTCTCTCATCACCCCCAATCCCTCTCATCGCTCCTGGTCTCTCTCATCGCCTCCAGTCTCTTGTCACCCCCTCTCCCTTGCCCCAGGTCTCTCTCACTCCCAGTCTCTCTCATCGCCTCTGGTCTCCCTTGCCCCAGTCTCTCTCACCAGTCACCCCCCCCCCCCGCCGGTCTCTCTCACCCCCCCAGTCTCTCATGATCCTGGTTTCTCTCGTCACCCCCAGTCTCTCTCGCCCCCGGTCTCTCACGTCCCCGGCTTCTCTCGTCGCCCCCAGTCTCTCTCGTCCCCCTCTGTCTCGCCCCCCTCTCTCTCGCACCCCCTCCCTCTCTCGCCCCGCTGCTCTCTCGCCCCTCTCTCTCTCACCCCCTCTCTCTCTCGCTCGCCCCCGGTCTCTCTCGCCCCCGGTCTCTCGTCGCTCCCCCTCTCTCTTGCCCCCCTCGCCCTCCCACTCTGTCTCGCCCCCTCTCTCTCTCGCTCCCCCCTCTCTCTCGCCACTCCCCTCTCTCTCAGCCCCCCTCTCTTGCCCCCCTTCTCTCGCCCCCTCCCTCTCTCTCACTGCCTTACACTATCGCGTCACCCCCTCTGTCTCACCCCCGGTCTCTCTCGCCCCCCGGGTCTCTCACAGCTCTGGTTTCTCTCATCACCCCCGGTCTCTCTCGCCCCCGGGCTCTCATGCCTCTGGTTTCTCTTGTCGCCCCCCCCTCTCTCTCACCCCCTCTGTCTCTCTTGCCCCCCCTCTCTCGCTCCATCTCTCTCGCCCCCCCCCCACTCTCTCGCACCCCTGTCTCTCTTGCCTCTCCTCTCTCAACCCCCCTCTCTCGGCCTCCCCCCTCCCGCCCCCCTCTCTCTCGCACCCCCATTTCTCCCACCCCTTTTGTCCGTCCCCCTCTCTCTCCCGCCTGCCTCCTCTCTCTCTCTTGCCCCTCTCTCTCACCCCCCTGTCTCTCGCCCCCACACCCTGTCTCTCCCTGCTCTTTCACACTCTCTCGAATCACTGTCGCCTCATCTCCCTTTCTCTCCTCCCTCTCTCTCTCGGTCTCGCCCCTGTCTCTCTCTCTCTTTCTCTTGCTGCGATCTCCCTCCCTCTCTTGCCTCCTCTGTTTGCCCCCTCGCGTTCCCTCTCTCAACGCCATTCCTCTCTCCTCTCTCTCTCTCTCTCTCTCTCTCTCAGGGAGGGAGAGAGGGAGGAGTGGAGGCAGGAGGATAAACCGGGATTGGGGGTGTGTGTGATAGAGACGGGGGAATGAGTGAGAGTGAAAAGGAGAGGTGTTGAGAAGGAAAGAGTATGCAGAGATAGAGAGGGAGAGCAATGAGGAGAAAGGGTAGGGGAGAGGAAATGGGGAGTCCAGGTTGGAGTGGGGGGACAGAGGGAGTTAAACCCAGATCCTGAGCTCAGGGCGCGGTGCCCTCCCCTTCCCTGAGGACCAGGACTTGGGGCTGAGTCTGTCTCTCTCCAGCTCAGCTTCTCCAACACAAAGACACACAACAACATCGGTCACTCTGCTGCTCGGCACGCTTTAAATAACATTTTTATTGTTTACAAATGGAAGTGATGGATACAGTCAGTGGGATGGTGCCTTTTCTCACTGGCCCCTGAGTTGTGAGAAACATTGAAATGCTTCCCTGTAACCCCCCTTGTGGGATAAGGATGGACAAACTAGCGCTACCCTCAGTTTGTTACCAAAGCGACAGGCTGATCCATCACTGAAACACTGAACTGAAATGAGAAAATTCCCGAATGGATTGATTAATGAGGGAATTTGATGGATGGATGGATTTGGGTGAAGGGATATTTCAGCACGTTCTTCAGCTGCTGCCTGAACTTAGTCTGGGTCACGGCATAAATCGCGGTGTTTGTGCAGCAACTGAGGAGCTGCAGCATGTAGCCCAATTCCCCCACAAAGCGATGAATATACATAGACTGATAACCAAAATACCACATCCGTCTCCTTATAGAAAACAGCATTAACATTGACCATAACAGGATGAAATTGGCCGAGATCATAAACAGTAAAATGATGGATTTTTTTCGGTTTCTCATTTCTGAGTCAGACTGAGCGTCCCCATTGGTGTGAGCGCGGAGTCTCCTGCGGGCTCTGCTGGTAACTAAAATGTGTCTGACGGTGAGAACATTGAGCAGCAGAATCAGGAGAAATGGGACACACGGGGTTAGAATGTGGTGGAGGGACTCGATTGTGACCCAGACAATGGAGTATTGAACAGCGTCTGTTACAACACAAAACCAGGGGCGGTTCTGCAGCCAATACCGAGCCGTGAACATAAAATACCAGGAAATGTTCTTTAAACAGCTCAGCACAGTCACTGCTCCCAGAACCACAGCCGCTGTTTTCTCACGGCAATATTTACTTTTCAGCTTCTGGCAACAAATGGCCACAAACCGATCAAAGGTGAAAGTGACGGTGAACCAGACAGAGCAGTCAGTGGCTGCATAAAGTAGGACGGCGTGGATATTACACAAGCGGACGGAGACCCACAGGAAATAAAACTGTTCCTTATAAACAATGGGAATGTGTCTCAGTATCAGGTCGAGGATAATGACCAGGAGATCCGCCGCTGCCATGGCCCCCAGGTAACGTCTGACACATGGAGACAATCCACAATCTTTATAAAGCAGGACGTAGATGGTCACTACGTTAACTGTGAGGAAGGAAAACAAACCCATTATCCATCGGCCTGGAGGCAAAGGGACCCATTTGATCGGGGACCCAGTGAGATTTTCAAATGTGTCTCTGTATTCAGGGATTTATTAAAATAATTGGAGCTGGAATAACAAATGGGAAGGTCGGAATTACTGAGAAAAATGTGACATAAACCACAAGAAACCCTTCCTCCCCAAATACACAGAGACATATCCATAAGGACAGATGCTTTCTAGAACGTTCCCACACACTCGATCACTCGAGAGCAGACACAGGTCACTCCTTCCCAGTTCCTAATACGGAGGGTGGAAACGTTGCTGTCCTGAAGGATTCTCTCCCAGTTTCCTGAAGACAAATGGAGTTTGGGAATTCCTGTGTTTTGGTCTAAATTGTGGTCGATCCTGTGTCGGGAAGAAAAGTAAACGAATGGAAAACGTATTGACCCCTTTAACTGCCTGAGGGGCCTTCGGAACAGTCTCCTTCACCCTGGAACGGGTCATCCCTCGGGATCTTATAGTTTGTTCAATTCACTGACGTCCGGCCGTTCACAAACAATGTCAGGGACAGAACGTTCCGGGGAATGTCAGTTATAGAATGTTGGGGACAGAACATTCCGGGGAATGTCAGTTATAGAATGTCAGGGATAGAACGTTTGGGAATGTCAGTTATAGATTGTTGGGGACAGAACGTTCCGGAGAATGTCGGTTATAGAATGTTGGGGGCAGAACATCCCGGGGAATGTCAGTTGTAGAATGTCGGGGACAGAACGTTCCGGGGAATTTCAGTTATAGAATGTCAGGGACAGAACGTTCCGGGGAATGTCAATTATAGAATGTCAGGGACAGAACATTCCGGGGAATGACAGTTATAGAATGTCGGGGACAGAACGTTCCAGGGAATGTCAGTTAAAGAATGTCAGGGACAGAACGTTCCGGGGAATGTCAATTATAGAATGTCAGGGACAGAACATTCCGGGGAATGACAGTTATAGAATGTCGGGGACAGAACGTTCCAGGGAATGTCAGTTAAAGAATGTCAGGGACAGAACGTTCCGGGGAACTCCTTGACCTGTCCATGACCTTACCCCATCCTCTCTGACCTATCACCTCTCCCCCACCTCCGTCTCCTGATCACATTCCCAGCTCCCCTACCCCAGCTCCATCTCCAGCCCCCAGCCCCCAGCCCCCTGGCTCCAGCCCCAGCCCCAGCCCCCAGCCCCCAGCCCCCAGCCCCAGCCCCCAGCCCCGCCATCTCCCATTTAGCTCTCAGCTCCCCGGCCCACAAGCGTCATTCCTGATGAAGGGATTATGCCTGAAACATTCATTCCCCTGCTCCTCGGATGCTGCCTGACCTGCTGTGCTTTTCCAACACTACACTCCCAGTCAGGAAACAGTCTGACACAGTCATACTCGCAGGATCAGGCCTGATGGCAAAATTACATTAGATGATATTACTTACAGTGTGGAAACAGGCCATTCAGCCCAACAAGTCGACACCGACCCGCCGAAGCGCAACCCACCCAGACCCATTCCCCTACATTTACCCCTGCACCTAACACTACGGGCAATTTCCCATGGCCAATTCACCTAATCTGCACATCTTTGGATTGTGGGAGGAAATCAGAGCAACCGGAGGAAAGCCACGCAGACACGGGGGGGTCGTAATGTGCAAACTCCACACGGTCAGTCGCCCGAGGCTGGAATTGAACCTGGGTCTCTGGCGCTGTGAGGCAACAGTGCTAACCACTGTGCCATTGTGCTCACCCATAATGTTTCATTAAGCCCCATCCCAACCCTGGGTATATCCTGTCCCACTGGCAGGACAGACCCACCAGTGGTGGGGACACCCTGGGATACAGTCAGGGAAAGAGTTACCCTGCAATTCCCCAACATTAATTCCAGAACCCAGGAAATCTCATGGTAACAGATCATGGTCAAGGAAATTGCCTGAGGATGGTTATTTCCTGCCCCCCACCCCTCCTCTCAGTGATAACTCAGTTCCCCTTGATGTTGGAAACAAATCAGAGGAAACACTGAGGGTGATAAGGACTCAGACCATCCTCTGGGTGTGGGACTGCAATGTCCATCACTAAGAGTTTCCCCACAGGCCCACCGCTGCCTGAGCAGGGACAGGCTTCAATACACAACAGCCAGAGTGGGGGAAACATTCTCACCAAACTCCATGTCCCAGATGGATCTGTCCCTGACAGTATCTGTAGGAGCAGCCAGCACACAGTCCTGGTGGAGGGAAAGTCTCAGCCTAATATTTGACACACTCAAGATTGGTGTGTTGCTGGAAAAGCACAGCAGGTCAGGCAGCAACCCAGGAGCAGGAAAATCACCGTTTCGGGCAGCAGACCTTCATCACGAATGAGACTGCGAGCCTCCGGGATGGAGAGATAAATCATATTCGGCGTACTGCTCACTGTGTGATGTGACACTCCCTCCTGTGAAGTAGGACATACTTCTAAAGGACTGAGCACATGGAAACTGGCCATCCATGAGGCACTGTGGGCTAGTAACAGCCGCAGCATCAATGGCCTTCCCTCCATCATAAAGTCAGAAGTGGCCTATTCACTGATGGTTTCTAAATATTCAGCACCATTCACAACTGCACCGATACTGAAGCAGGCTGTTCAGCCCATCAAGAGTTTAAAACAGGAACAGAATGAGGCCAGTCAGCCATTGGAGGCTGTTACTCAGCGATTGGAAAAGAACTTTTAATCTCTCATACCTGCTACACAGGAAATGGAAGGGAACATTCAGCATTTCAAAGCTGCTACTCAGGAATACGGGGCGTTGTGGAGACCACAGCAGTGCATTGATCTATAAACCCGGACTAGATATCTGTCTAGGGTGGATAGCTGTGCAGACCACAGCAGTGCATTAATGTCTGAACATTAAAGAAATATCCATCCAGTATGTGGAGCTGCACGGACTACACCATTGCATTATCTATGAACCACAACCAGTTAGTCTGCCCGTGAATTAATCTGTAAATCAGGACCAGTTACCCCCCCCTCCCGAGGATGTAGGACTGTGTACCCCACCCCAGTGCATTGTTCTGTAACCCAGGAACAGTTACCCTCCCAGCATGTAGGACTGTGTACACCACCCCAGTGCAGTGATCTGTAAACCAGGAGGAGTTACCCTCCCAGCATGTAGGATTATATACACCACCCCAGTGCATTCCTCAGTAACACTGTGTTAGATCCCTGCCCAGTGTGGGGAAACTTGCAGCCCGGGCTAGAAGTGAGAGGACGTGCAGCTCCCACCCATTTCCAGCTCCATATCTCCATTGCTGCCATAACAAGAGGGTGCTATGGGTGTGAACATCACTGCCAGAGAGAGATAGTAGGGGAATCAGTTTAAATATCACCACATGGGAGGGGTTTGCGAAATAGACAGAGAGGGGGAGACTGAGACAGTGTCATGGAAGGATGTGTTCCCAGGTTGCAGAATGCTGAATTGTCGACTGTTCGATAACATCCTATAACATGAACCAATCTTCCCAGGAAAAATGGGGAAAAAGGGATATTGGTGTGAGGCCAGATGAGCATTTGTTCTGCATCTTTGTTACTGGAATTGCTTTGAACAGAATCTATGAGTCATTGGGCAGATTCTAACAATAATTTATCTTTGTTTGATTTTCCTTGAGTGTGACAGAGGGATCGTCCACACGAGGCTGAGCTAGTTTCCTGGTGCTATCGTACTGGACTCACCTCTTTAACTACCCAGCACACCGCATGGTGTCCTTCTCATTCAATACCTGCCCGATTCTCCCACCCATCATGGCTGGAGGTACTCACCATCGCCCGGATGCCCCTGGATATTCCGTGATCCCTGACACTGGTGCCATCTTTAAAAGGCCAAGGGGCACACGGTTGAGCTTTCTCAGTTCGGAGCTGCCCTGAACAGTTTACCCCGAGCATGGCAGATAAAAGGCAATTACACCACGGCTTGTCGACAGGGGCCCGGAGGTGCTGGCGGATGAGCTAGTACAGAATGAGACCATTCTCTTTCCAGAGGGGGCCACACCACCAGACCCACCGAGCATGGTCTGAGCTCACCACCCAGCTCAGTGCAGTATCTGCGGTCTTAAGAAATGCCCAGCAATACAGAACAAGCTTCAATAACCTTCCCCACTCTGTCAGGATAAATATCACCATATTCTCTCTGGTCCCTCATACTCACTGTATATCTGTTACAGCACCGACCCCCGAACAAGTCCCATGCTCCAACACTGTCATTGCTGCATGAAGGACATTCCCTCTCTGTCTCTGTCTCTGTCACTGTGTCTCTGTCACTCTCTGTCTTTGTCTCTGTCTGTCTCTCTCTGTCAACCCGTCCACTTTACCCCCACATCAATTACACCGCATGGATACAACGCTGTCGACAGACTCCCTCTGAAAACCTCACCATTTGCCATTATCCCCACCTCCACCAGCACTAACAGCAGGGCCACCCACTCCCACCTTCGCTCATTCCCTCCCTTTCTCCTATTCCAGGAGAAACAGCCTGGAATAGGACAGAAAGGGCCAAGCCGGGTGGCGGAGTGCCTGATATCCGTTCCCTCACCACCCACCCCCCGCCATGTGGGAGGACCCTGGTACGAGCCGGAGAGGACAGGGACGCCTCGTGTGGAGATTCTGAAACATCCACGTCCCACCAACCGAGTAAGGAGCAATGTTCAGTGAAGGACAATTCTCACTTTAAACCCACTGGCAGCTCCGTTTCCAACCGGCACAACTTAGAAGCTGTGGCCCTGATGCCATCTCCCTTTTGTGTCGAGTTGGAACAAATGGAATCGCCACGGTCTCGGTGGGCAGGAGGTTGGCCTCACAATACATCGTCACCACCACCTCCCAGGAAGGGAGCACGGAGACTCCCTCCTACACCTCCCCCTGTAAACAGCTCAGATACTGAAATTAATCTGTGATAGTTACTGCCCTCCCCACTTGTCCTGACATCTTCAACAATCTGTGCTCATATACACCCAGGACCCTCTATTCCTGCAGCCCCATTATAATGGTACGACCTGTATTAAACTGCCTTTCAATGTCCTTCCTACCACAGTCCATCACCTCACACTGCTCTGCACTGATCCCCATCTGCCTTACACTTGAACACTACTTCAACATATCACTGTCCTGTTAGAGTTCCACACTGTCCTCCAGAGACTTCACAGTACGTCCAGGTTCGGTGCCACCTACAAACATTGAGATTGTCATAGTGTCACAGTCCCCATGAAACAACTGAAATCCTGCCCCACATACACGAGTGTGAGCAAGTGAAATACTGATATATTCCCACGGACTGAGTCGAATAATGACATGCTATCAATGGAGCAACAAAAGTCCTGACACACACCAGACGGAGCGAATGAAATATTGATAAACCACAGAGCAGGAGAAATCCGGATAGGTCCCACTTATCGATATTCATCAGGGTAAAATGTGATGGAGTTGAAAATATGTAATAGAGAGGGAATGCTGTTCTGAACTGAGAGCTTACAAGCACCTGAGATATGAGAGGATAGAATACCCAGAAACTGTATATTGCTGTAGAGCTGGAGTCACGTAATAAGCAGTTTAGAGAAAGAGGGTCCCAGAGTTGTGAATAGTTGATGTAAAATGTTCACATTCAGAGTGAAAAAATAAATTGATGTTTTTATTTAAACAGTGGAATTTGGGAGTTCTCTGTCCCTCATATTTTAACAGTTTACGAGGCGAATTGTGCATTTCTTTATATTTAGTTGAAGTTACCAGATGAGCTTCACGCTGTTTCTTCACCATTCCCTTGTGTGTATCTGTGTGTCTCTGTGTGGGGCAGGTCTGGCAGTCTCTGTGGTGATGCAATACCACCCTATGCTGGCCTCCCTACGCCACTGCACAGGCATTGACAGAGGGTGAAAACCAACAGGGATTCATTCAGAGATGGTGAGGGAGAGGGCAGCTGCTCACAGCACCATCCAAACTGATGTCTTATCCATGGACTGATTTAAATGTCCTTTAAATGTTGTAACTGTCCCTGCTTTCACCACTTCATCCGGAAGTTCATTTCACACACAAGCCAGCTTCTGTCTAAAATAATTGCCTCTCATGACTTTTGTAAATCTTTTTCCTCACATCTTAAAATATCCCTCAGTTTTGAATCCCCAACTCTCGCGAAAAGACATCAGCCCTGCAGCTTATCTGTACCCCTCATTATTTTATAAACATCTCTAAAGTTACCCCTTAACCTCATACTCTCTAGTGAAAAATGGTCCCAGTCTCCCCAGCCTCTCTTATCGCTCACTCCCTCCTCTCCCAGCAACACTCAGGTTAATCTCTTCTGAACCTTCTCCAGCTTAATAATATCAACGTCAATAATATCAAAGTGAATAGTCAAGGTGTTTTCTAAGGGTACGGGGGGGGGGGGGGGGGGCTCCAAAACTAGAGGACATAGGGTTAAGGTGAGAGTGGAAGTATTAAAGTGACCCTAGGGGCAGCTTTTTCACCCAGAGGGTGGTGTGCCTATGGAATGAGCGGGTAGGGTGACCAGACTGGACACAGTATTCCAGAAGAGGTCTCACCAATGTCCTGTAAAACCTCAGCATAATGTCTCAATTCCGATACTCAAAGGTCTGACCAATGAAGACAAGTGTGCTAAACACCTTCTTTACCACACTATCTGTCTGAGATGCAAGTTTTAAAGAATTAAACCTGACGGCCGAGGTCTCTGTTCTACAACACTGCCAAAGGCCCTACTTGTAATTGTATAGGTCCTGCTCTTGTTTGATTTACCAAATCCAATACCTCGCATTAATCCAAACTAAACTCCATCTGCCACTCCTCAGCCCACTGTGTGATGTTACTGTCACCTCCCCTTCCCCTTCAATTTTAAAATTCCCATCCCTCTCCAGGAGGCCTGCACACTCCGGCCTTGAGTTTCACAAAGACCCTGAGCTTGGTTTGCCTTGTGTGGTTAAAGTGAGGAGGGACAGATTGCAGACACAGTCAGTGGGGAGGAGAGGCTGGACAGTAATCAGCGGCCTGATATCACTTCATGGTTTTAGGAAAAGGGGAGTCACACGTGAGAGTTGGGGAAGAGTGATCGGTGTTTTGTGACCAGAAATTAAGCTCTTCTTTCGTCTCTGGTGTTCAGTAATAAATATCCATTTGAGACACTTCATTGGGCAGAGTGTGTCTGCAGGATTTCTTTCCTTAATATTGCAGACTACAGATAATATCAATTAAAGATGTTTATAGTTAATTTCGATAGCATAGCAAGTGCACTCAACATCCTACAGTTGAGACAAATATCTTGCATTTGTTTAACAATACAAAGTGTTTTGTGTAGTTCAGTAATGGGAACCTGATTATAATAAATCCACACCGAGCTGAAAGTGGGCACTAAAATATGACCCAAAATCTGGGTATGGTAGTGTAGTGGGTAATGTCCCTGCCTCTGAGCCAGAACTCTGGATTTGATTCCAATTCCTGAACTTGTGTGGTAGTGTTCCTAGCTCTGGTCTAGTAGGATTGGATTCAAATCCTACCTGTTGCAGAGGTATGTCACAGCATGTCATAACAGGCTGATGAACAAACACACAGGAGAATACTGTTACAGCTTTATGGGTATTGCTGAGTGATGCTAGTGTCCCTACCTCCGGGCACAAAGGTCCAGCGTAAAGCCCACAGAAGTGTCTCAGGATACATCTGAACAAACTGATTAAAATGGATTTAGAATTGTGACTTGATGGAGAAGGAAGAGGTGTCAGTATTGCATTTCAGAATTTCGGCCCAGGATGTCTGAAAGTACAGATGTTCTTGTTGATTGAAGTCACATTTCGCAGCAGTAAAGGTTCATAAAATCAGAACGGTCATGGAAAGGGTGAGTAGTCAGGGGTTTTTCACCAGTTTTGGGGAGTCCAAAACTAGAGGGCATTGTTTGAAAGTGAGAGGGGGAAGGTTTTGATGAGGCCTAAAGGGCACCTTTTCACACAGAGGGTGGTGTGTGCATGGAATGAGCTGCCAGAGGAAGTGATGGAGGCTGGTACAACTACAGCATGTAAAAGGCATCTGGATGCTGACAGACCTGCCGAGCTTTTCCAGCAATTTCTGTCTTTGTTAAAAAATGCATTCATTTTAACACAGGTATTCTGAATAAATTAAACATTTTATTTTTTTAATGACGCAGGGCCATGTAAACATATTTCAAATTGGCCGAGACCATTTTCTGCTAAGGATATGGCTCTGTGTATGACAGCAGCAATGATGCACCAACATGGAACAGGGAATGTGATGAAGACATAGTTTGGACAATGTACAAGGAGACCTCACATGGTCCAGTTTGGGAAAGGACGATATTATTGTGTGATTCAGCTCAGAGAGGGAGAAAATGTAATCTGCCTGAGAAGGAATGGCCTATTGCACTCTCCGTCCTTCATTGTCCCTCATCACAGCAATGTGTGCGAGCTAAAACAAACTCAACAGTCATCATTACCGTTCTTATTTTTACACAATCCCTGAAGTGTTGAAATAGGCCCTTCGGCCCAACAAGTCCATACCAACTTTCCCAACATTTACCCCTGACTAATGCACCTAACCTAGAAATCCCTGAACACTACAGACAATTTATCATGACCAATCCACCTAACCTACACAGTTTGTGGTAGGAAACTGGATCACCCATTAGAAGCTCACACAGACAAGGGGAGAATGTGCAAACTCCACACAGACAGTCACCCAAGGCTGGAATCGAACCCAAGTCCCTGGTTCTGTGAGGCAGCAGTGCTAACCACCGTACTACCCTTTGGGTGCTCCCTGACCAGAATTCATTGGAATCTACTCACTGCCGAAAGCAAAGGGAATTCAGCCAAATCCAACTCTCCCAGGATGGAATCCCATTGCTAGCAGCTGTGTGAGTATAATATCTTCAGAAGCAGAATAACGTTTTGGAGAATCTCAATTTTTACTTTTGTCATGAGTTCCAATAATATCTGGACAAAGTTCTTTCAAATTAAAATTGCAGAAATTTTGTTAATCTGTGTGTGTGTGTGTGTGTTTGTATGTCTGCATGTGTGTGTGTGTGTACACGTGTTTGGGTGTGTGCGTTTGTTTGTGTGTGTATGTGTTTTGGACGCACCAAAACTGGGGAAAACCCTGACTACTCACCCTACCCATGACCATTCTGATTTTATAAACCTTTACTGCTGCGAAATGTGACTTCAATCAACACGAATAGCTGTACTTTCATTCATCCTGGGCCTAAATTCTGAAATGCAATACTGACACCTCTTCCTTCTCCATCAAGTCCCAATTCTAAATCCATTTTAATAGTGTTTGTGTGTGTATGTGTTTGTGTGTGTGTACGTGTTTTTGTGTTTAGAAAGGGAAGTATTAGACCATAAGACCATAAGACATAGGAGTGGAAGTAAGGCCATTCGGCCCATCGAGTCCACTCTGCCATTTAATCATGGCTGATGGGCATTTCAACTCCACTTACCCGCATTCTCCCCTTAGCCCTTAATTCCTTATGACATCAAGAATTTATCAATCTCTGCCTCGAAGACATTTAGCGTCCCGGCCTCCACTGCACTCCGTGCCAATGAATTCCACCGACCCACCACTCTCTGGCTGAAGAAATGTTTCCACATTTCTGTTCGGAATTGACCCCCTCTAATTCTAAGGCTGTGTCCATGGGTCCTCGTCTCCTCGCCTAACGGAAACAATTTCTTAGTGTACATCCTTTCCAAGCTATTGATTATATATTTGCAACACCCAAACAGTTTGCCATTCATCTTTCCACCATAGTTTGAGTAACATTGCTCTGGATCATAAACGTGTTGTTTTAGCATATTAAAGAAACTAGCCTGACTTGTTCCTAAAACTGACCCAGACCCAGTCTGAGACCGATATCATCGACCATATCACCAACCTGGTCACAGTTAATATTTGTTATGAGCAGTGGAGGAGTGGGAATAGAAAAGGAAGCAGTGACCCCAAAAAGTCGGGAATCTATAGACCGGTGAGCCTGATTTCAGTGGTGGGTAAGTTGTTGGAGGGGGTTCTGAGGGAAAGCCTTTACATACATTTGGGAAGGCAAGGGCTGATCGGGGTAGACAACGTGGCTTTCTGCATGGGAAATCATCTCTCATTAATTCGGTTGAGTTTTTTGAAGAGGCGACAAAGACGATTGATGAAGACAGTTTGGTAGACCTTGCCTATATGGACTTCAACATGGTGTTCATTTAAAGAACAAAGAGCAAAGAAAATTTACAGCCTAGGAACAGTCCCTTCGCCCTCCAAGCCTGAGCCAATCCAAATGTACTATCTAAATCTGTCGGTCAATTCCTAAGCATCTGTATCCCTCTGCTCCCCACCTACTCATGCATCTGTCCAGACGCATCTTAAATGAATCTACCGTGCCTGCCTCTGCCACCTCTGCTGGCAACACGTTCCAAATGCCCAGCACCCTCTGTGTATCCCTCTTAAATATTCCACCTCTCATCTTGAAAGCACGACCTCTCGTTATTGAATCCTTCACCCTGGGAAAAAGCCCCTCTCTATCCACCCTGTCTATACCCATCATGATTTTGTCAACCTCAATCAAGTCCCCCCTCAATCTCCTTTTTCCCAGTGAAAATAAACCGCACCTACTCAGCCCCTCTTCATAGCAAGTATTTCATTCTGATTGGAAGACAAATGAGTAAGGTTCGGTCACATGGGACAGAGAGGAAGCTCGTAACAATTGGCTTGAAGGATGAGGGATATTTTTGAGACTGGAGGCTTGTGAGCAGCAGTGTGCTGTAAGAATTAGTACTGAGTTCACTGCATTTCATCATTTATGTAAAGGATTTGGATGTGAATTTTGGGGCCATAGTTAGTAAGTTTACAGATGACATCAGAAAGGTGGTGTAGTAGATTATCTCAGAGCACAATGAGACCACAATTAGATGGGACAAAAGGGCAAGGAGTGAGAGATGAAGTTTAATTTAGATAAATACGAGATTTTGCATTTTGTGAATGCAAACCAGGGCAGGAATTATACACTTGATGGTAAGGTCCTGGGGCGTGTTGTGAAACAAAGGGATAAATCTGCAGGTACATTGTTCCTTGAAAGTGGAGTCGCAGGTAGACAGAATGGGACAGAACACATTTGGCACATTTCCCTTAATCAGTTAGAGCATTGAATAGAGGAGTTGTGGTGGGTTGTTGTATCTGTACAGGACGTTGGTGAGGACACTTTCAGAATACTGCATACAACTCGGTTTTCTGCAGAAATGATTTCGACACAGATGTCCCAGGACTGGAGGTTTGAGCTGTAGGGAGAGGTTGATTAGGTTGATGTGTTTCTCCCTGGAGTGTCAGAGGTTGAGGGGTGACATTATAGAGGTTTATAAAATCATCAGGGGCATGGATATTCTGAACAGCCACGTTCTGCTCTCCAGGATAGGGGAGTCCAGAACAAGACAGCATAGGTTGGAGGGGAGAGGGCGAATGATTTAGAGAGGACCTGAAGATAAATGTTTCACACAGAGAGTGGTGTGTGTACAGAAAGTGCTGTCAGAGAAAGTGCTGAAGGCGGTTACAATCGCATATTTAAAAAGTGTCTGAATGAGGAGCCATATTGGCCAAATGCTGGCAAATGGGACTGGATCAGATTTGATGTCTGATCGGAGTGAACAGATTGGACTAACGGGTCTCTTTCCATTCTGCATGACTCTCTGATTCTATAAAAAGGATGATGAATAATTCTGAAAGGACCTTTCGAGTGGGAATTCTCTTCACTGGAAGTTTATCGTGCCCCCATGCTCACATTGATTGAAAGATGCATTAGGTAAATATTTGACAGAGAAGTGAGTCATGCGTAATGGGATACAGACAGGAAAGTGGGGCTGAGACCCCAACCTGATCAGCCACAATTTTAGTGCCTGGTGGAGAAGGCTCAAAGTATCTAATGACCCACTCCTGCTCCTCACTCCCATGTTCCCGTGTTCCATTCCGCCCATCAAACCTGCTAGACAGGAGCAGTTGGAGGCTACTTACTCCTATAACCTGGTTCACAGAAACAGAGGAGACCATTCAGCCCTTCAAGACTGTCCCACACGATTTGAGGTGATTTGGGAAATGTAATTGGAAAACCCAGGCACGGGTATGAAAGAGGCCCCTCATCTCTCTTTAAAGAGCTTCCCCTCTCTGCAACTTGTGCTTCATTTGTTGGTCATGTTTTAGACCCAGATTCACTGTGAATACAGCCCCTATACCACACCCAGAGATGGCTCACAAAATCCTCTAGTCTCCCTGACTGCAATATTCAATAACAGACATCCATGAAAATAACACCCACTAACTTTCCAATAACAGAATGGGAGAACATCAGAATCAGGGACAGGTCGTTCACTCCCCAAGCCTGCCTTGCCCTTCACTAAGATTGTGGCTGATCTGCTCTCGGTCTGAAATCCTCTTTAATACCCAATTCCTCATAGCCCTCACCTCTCTGACAGATCAATATCCATCGACCTCCTCTTCAAATAATTTCAGTCATCTCATTCCCCGAACACTCTTGAGAATTGAAATCCTGACATTCAATCCCACCTGTTTGAAGAAAACACTTGCTGCTCCTATACCATGGCCTATTGATATGAACAAAAGAGGTTGAGACAACGGGTCAGGTACAAATGACTGGCCCCGATATCAAGGTAGTGGTTGACGTCTGCTGATATCAAGGAGCTTAACAAAACTGGACTTAATGGGAATCAGAGTAAACTCTCCAGTGTTTGGAGTCAAACATGGCACAAAGGAAGATGGTGATCATCTCAGTCCTGGGTCACCTCTGTGTGAGATCCTCATGGTAGCTTCCTCTTGACAAACAGCTTCAGCTGCTTCATCAATGTCTCCCGCCCCCACCCCCACCCTCACCTTCCCCACCATAAGATCAGAAGTGGGGATGGTTACTGAAGATTCCACAATGTTCAGAACATTTTGTACCCCTGTCAGATCCTGAACTAGTCTGTGTCCACGTGCAGCAAGACCCAGACTCCATTGAGACTTGTGCTGTTAAATGGTCCGTAACATTCATGTAACAGCACTGCCTGACACTGCACATTGCCACAGTAAAACAAGAGTTCATTCGGCACCTCACGCTGGTTTCACAGGAATATGAGGAAGCCATTCAGCCCATTGACACTATTGGAGAAGAACAGGGATAGCCCATTCAGTGCCTCCAGCCTATTACTCAGGAAGAGAAGGAGTCTAGTGTGATGGGCCACACCAGAGCGCCTGGAAAATATTTAAAGGCGGTAACCTAGACTCTACTTTTTTTTATTTTGAAGTCACTGTTCCAGATGCAATGTGACAGGTCAAACTACTTGGTGTGAAGATAAACACTATTTATTGAAACATGAAAGATAAAATGAAAGCAAAGAAAGAGGAATTTAGAATAACGTAATTCTATTAGACAAGTTAACAGAATACCAAATCTAGGAACTATTACTAATGAACTGTTCCAATATAGGAAAATCCCATCAACACAGCCCCTGGCAGAAAGGAAAATTCAGACACAGATTGCCACAAACATTTCTGTAATCCAGGAATTAAAAACAGCACCCAGAGAAAATTCAGAGAGTAGCAGACAGGAGATAGTTACTGAAGCTTCCAACTCTGTGGAGACCCCAACAGTTTCTGATGCTACTTGGAAACCAAAACCCAGAGATCGGAACCTGGGAGAGCTGACCACACACATTTCGGCTGCATTAAAATTAACCCAAGGTCTCCCTAGCTGTTTACTCAGTGGCCTTAACTAACCAGTTTGGTAACGATCATTCAATCTCTCTCTGAAAAGGAACCAGGACAAAAATAACCTCTCAAAGCCTGCAGCATCATCACACTTGTCAGTACATCGAGCTGTCAAACAGGAACCGGGGTAACCCAATCAGGCCCTTGGTCCTGTCCAATCTGAAGAGGAAGAAGCCATTCAGACCCTTGAGTCCCTTACACAGGAAGAGGAGGAGGCCATTCAGCCCCTGGAGTCTCTTACAAGGGAACAGGAGGAGGTCATTCGGCCCCTAAAGCCACTTCCACAGCAACACGATGAGGCCATTCAGCTCCTTCAGTCTCTTACACAGGAACAGAAGGACGCCATTCAGCCCCTAAAGTCACTTATACAGGAACAGGAGGAGGCCATTCAGCCCCTTGAGCCATTTACACAGGAACAGTACGAGGCCATTCCTCCGTCAACGCACTTGCAAAGGGACAGATGAGGTAATTGATGCTGATTCCTGGAATGGCTTCTGCCAAAAATGTGGATTCTCCTGCTGCTCGGAACTGCCTGACCATCTGTGCTTTTCCAGCAATCTACTCTCGACTACAATCTCCAGCATTGGCAGTCCTCATTGTCTCCAGATTGATGCGCTAACATGATGAACAAGTGGAGCAGAGGCTGCACAGACAGACTGCTCCACATTGTTCCTCCTGGCTCCGTTGCTCATGATACACACGTGGGACTTTAACGTGGTTTTCTAGTCGTGAGGAGGGAAGCCATATGTCTTGTGTGAAGTCTCAAGAAGGCACCTTCCATCTCCGAGAATCTAGCCTGGTGTTCTCTATGTAGGGTGGAAGCTGGTGGGAATAGCTACTTGTTTCAGATCGAAGGTATTGTGGCTGCTGTTGGGGATTGTGAACAACATGGCGTTCAGTCCAGGGTTCACACGCCAACTGCACAATAACATGGGGAGAGTTAATTTAGGCATATAATCAATTCGTTAAGCCATGTTAGATTGATGAATCGACTCTCTACATTCAAATAATGCTGATCTTGCTCATGTTGATCTTGTCGAGTGCTTGTCTTTTGCAGTGTATCCTGTATGCCTTACTCTGTCCAAGTCTATTTCCACCCTATGATCTGTCTGTCTATGCATACTATGATCTGCCTCCACTGCTCATAAATAAAGTGTTTCCCTGTACTGTACGTGACAATAAATCAAACCAATCAATCCTGGGTAAAGTATGGAATTTCTCACCCTATCAATGTGTCTTTTGGAAATACACTTGCAACACCTCATGTTTCAGCACCACCATTTCTTCGTATTTCCCAGCTCTGCAGATTAAACTCTCAGGTTCGTCACTCTACCCTCATGATACAGCCATCTGTATCTGTGGGAAGGATATCATTCCTTACAAAGGAGATCAAATCTGTAGAGAGTGTCCCAAATGCTCTCTCAGCAAGTCTTTACAACAGCAGGAAGATGGCTTTACTCATGTACTCGAATCATCTTACAATGAAGGACAGCATACCATTGACTGCACCCATTACTTACACAGAGTTTGATTTAGAGCAGTCAGCATAGTCTTGTGAGTGGGATATCATGCTTCCCAAATTCGTTAGAGTTCTTTGATGAAGTGACCAAGAAGGTTTACGAGGACAGAGCTGTAAATTTAGTCTCTATGGATTTCAGTAAGGCCTTTGATAAGGTTCCACATGGCAGGCTGCTCTGGAAGGTTCCATCACGTGGAATGCTGGGGGAACTGGCCAATCGGATGTGCAGTTGGGTTGATGGTCGGAAGCAGAGGGTTCAGTGGAAGGATGCTTGTCAGACCGGAGGCTGGGTCCTTTGCTGTTTGTTATCTATGATTTGGTTGAGAATGTACAAGGCATGATTAGTAAGTTTGCAGATGACACTAAAATAAGTGATAGCGTGATCAGTGAGGAAGTTTATCAGAAATTGCAGCAGGAACTTAATAAGGTGGGGAAGTGGGCTGAGAAATGGCAAATGGAATTTAATATTGATGTGTGAGGACTTGCATATTGGAAACTCAAGTCAAGGTAGGAGTTACAGTGTGAATGGGAGGGTCTTAAGGGGTGCAGTGGGCAGAGAGTCCTTGGTTTTCACAAGCACGGTTCTCTAAGAGTAGAGTCACAGTTAGACAGGGCAGTGAAGAAGGCTTTTGGCACATTGGCCTTCATCAGGCAGGACATTGAGTACAGAAGTTGGGAATTTATGTTGCAGTTACACAGGACTTTGTAAGGCCGCACTTGGAGTATTGTATTCAGTTCTTGTAACCTTGTTAACTGGAGGATGTTATTAAATTAGAAAGAGTGCAGAAGAAATTTACAAAGACGTTGCCAGGACCCAATGGTCTGAGTTATAGGGAGAGGTTGGACAAGCTAGGACCTTTTCTTTAGAGTGTAGGAGAATGAGGGAGTCCTTATAGAGCTGTATAAAATCACGATGGGTATGGATAGGGTTAATGCTCTCAGTCTTTTTCCAAGGTGTAGAAAATCGAGGATTAGAGAGGATCAGTTTAATGTTAGAGGGGAAGGAATAAAAGGGAACCTGAGTGGGCACTTCTTTACACAGAGGGCTGGTACATGGATGAGCTGCCAGCAGATGTGGTGGGTGGTGGGGCGGAGGGTGGGGGTGTACATTAACAACATTTCAATGCATTTGGATAAATATGTCGATAGGAAAGGACTGGAAGGATATGGGCCAGCTGCAGGGAAATAGGGCTAACGTGGATGGACATTTACAAGGTGAAGATGAACCCCTCTGTTAATTAAAACCAAACACCCAGAAAAGCTCGCCTTACCTCGTAATCTGTTAAAATATGAGTGACGCAGATCTCCTATATTCCACTATTTAAACAAAAAAATTAACAAGTTTGTTTCTTAACTTTAATAGTGAACACTAAACAACAACTATTGACAAATACAAGCCCCTCTTTTCTTAGCTACTTACTATCTGACTCCAACTCTGTAAAAATATGCTGTTCCAACAGCGCACATATTAAACATTACAATCTCGAGAGCACACAGTCTCCATCTTCCCCGCTGTGCTCACTCTTCCAGCTGCTGATCTCCCTGGGTCATTTTTTTTAAATTGCAAGTAGGTTTACATGAACATGTATCTTTGATAGAGAGTGTTTGGGATGGCCAGTTAGCACACCTGCTCTACAGCAGTTGCTCTGCTGTTGGATGGCAGTAGCTCTCCCACCAGTGTTCAAGATGCTGGGTATGCATACTCCCCATGCTATAGTAATTCTCATAATTTGGTTGCTTACCAGGTGTCCAAACAATAATATTCAAATTCCATTGGCTTCTGGTTTCCTGAGCGTTATTTAAACTCTTTGGTTGCATTTGAATGGCTGTCAAAACAGCAACCAAAACTCAGGTATCCATTTCTCAGCTAATGGTGACATGTGGAACAGTTTGACCTTTCGGTGGCATCTGTGGCTTTAAGGTGTATTCGGAAAAACCCGTTCTGTTTTAAAGTACCCTACATGTTTTTGGCTTCATAACATCTCCCCGCTTCAGAAAATAAAGTGAACCAGCAGAATGAAAAAATGACTACATTTCTTCTCCTCTAATTCTTAATCCAAATTTTATGAAATACAGAAGTATTAATCTCAGTTATATCATTCATATTAATTCTGCACACCAATACAACACTGGAATAAGTCAAATCTTATCTCCACTGCTTTCCTTTAAATCCGCGAAAACCCATCTGCTATCACATTGTACGAGCCACAGCATGTACATTTTGTGAGTTTAAAGTCGGTAAGGTAAGACTCCAATTAAATAGTCTCATATTCTGGTCTTTAAATATTCCAAAAAATGCGAGAGATTTGTCGTTGTCCACAACCATCTCCGACAATTTGTTTGTCATTTACACATTAAAATATTGTCAGGCCAGTGCGAAACATAATCATTCTTGTTCAATAATGGAGATTTTGTATTTTTTTTCTGGTGGATATTGAGTGTTTTCGACAAGTAGCCAATTAGCCATTCAATTCCATCATCCTCTTTCTGTATCAATACATCTCCGACCCCTACATCCCGAGCATCAAACACAATTTTCAAAAGGTTTCAAAATATTTGGTGTATCTAAAACTGGTACGGTGATTAATCCTGATATAAAATTCTCGAATGCCTCCTGGCATTGTCCTGTCCACCACAATTCTG
This sequence comes from Chiloscyllium punctatum, assembly GCF_047496795.1. Lineage (NCBI taxonomy): Eukaryota > Metazoa > Chordata > Chondrichthyes > Orectolobiformes > Hemiscylliidae > Chiloscyllium > Chiloscyllium punctatum. The sequence goes on along the minus strand of NC_092754.1, from coordinate 50,795,700 downwards.
TTTCCTTCTTTACTAAGTCCATCAGTGGTGCCAATACGTTGCTGAAGTTTGAGACAAACTTATGATAGAATCCACTCAGTTCCAAAAATCGAGTCATCTCTTTCTTCGAGGATGGTTGTGGAAATTCCTCAAAGCCCTTCGTTTTTATGTTCCATGGGATCAACCTTCCATGTCCAATGTAATGTCCCAAGAACGTCACCTCTGCCTTCGTGAATTCTGTTTTCTTTAAGTTTATTACCAAGTTTGCTTCTTGTAATCGTTCAACATGCTCAGCCAACTGTTACATGTGAGCTTTTAATCACTTCCTAAAGATCACCACACCATACAGATAAACTACACAATTTGTTCATTTGGCCACAGCCCTGTTCCTGAGTCTTAAATGTGGCTGGAGCATTATTCATCCATATAAAATACTCGATAACTTATTTTTGTTATCTCTGGTATCTTTACTAGATAGTTTAACTGACTCCACATTTTTTTAAATTTGAAAGGGGCCACTAAACCTGGCTTTGAAGGGATTTCTTACCACAGGTGGTGATACTAATACGTCATCCCCACGGGATATCCTCAAAGTTTCAGTGTTTTTATCTGCCACCTCCTTCACTCTATGTTGTGCTCTTCTGAAACTATTTAGCAAACTCACCTACTCCATCTACTCTCCCCTTCACCTCACACACAGAATACAAGTGTGAGATTTCCGACTTTGGTCCTGTCAATTTATATTTAATTAATTTCAAAGGACCTCTCACTTCATGTACGAATATTAACTCAGAGGAAGAAAAGTGAGTAGATTTATTTGGGGCATCTCTTATGGCAAACAATATAATGGGACACATTTATTGCAATCATTCGGGTAATCATAACATTACGCTGATAACATGGTCTTCAGCGTCTGATGCTAACTTTCCAAGGCTCCCTGGGATTCAGGATCCGACGCACTTGATTTCAACTGCTGTATGCTGAACCTATCCATGACTTCCTTAAACAGCTGAGCAGTAAAATGAAACCCTTGGTCTGACTGAATCTTACTGCCTAGCCCACAGCGAGTAAAGAAAGCTGCCAAACCCTCCACCTCCCTTTTTATCTTAACATTCCGTAATGGAATTGCCTCGGGAAATCTGGTGGACACATTCATTATGGTCAGCAAATATAATTTTCCACTTCTATTTTAGGAAGGGGAGCTACACAATTAATCATAACCCACGCGAAATGTTCTTCGAATTCAGTAATTGGCAAGAAAGGTGCAGGTTTTATTACTGTCTGTTACTTACCTACCATTTGATATGTATGTCATGTACAAAAAAAACACGTCCTTGTGCATACCAGGCCACTAGAAATGCTTCTGCACCTTAGCCTGAGTCTTCTGTACACGTAGGTGACCTCCTGCAATTAGTTTATGTGCTACCCGTAACACTGTACGCTACACGGAACACAATGTGGTGCACTTCAGCCCATTTCCCTTCTGCAGTAACCTATCGGGGTCTCCATTTTAATTTTAGGATTCTATCTTTAAGTTAATAACGTTCAACAATATATTCTGATTCCTTTTCTGTGTGTGTACATGTGTATGTGTGTGTGAATGTGTGTGTATATATCTGTTGTAAGTCCATTAGCCTTTCTGGACTAAACCCCTCTGCCTGATCCGCTGCCTGTTCAGGTTTTTCCTGCATCGTTACATCAAACAGGGGGTCAGTTCACCGAGCATTAATTCATTTGTCTTTTTCTTTCGTTTATTCTTCCTGCTGTAACTTATGACAGTGGGATCTTGTTACTACACACTCTGGAAAAATTCCTCGGTATTTTTCTTTTAACACCTCAATTTCCTCGACTTCTGTTGGCTTCTTCACCACAAGGGGTGCGTCTCCCACCTCGCCTCCTGCGAAATTGTTCCCAAGAACAAACTGTATTCCTTGAACTGACACTCTGTTCCTCACTGTCACTGTTACTTCCCCAACCTTGATTTGGCACTGCATCCTGATGTTACACAAGTGAATGCTTAATTTCTGTCCTCATTCTACAAATTAACACGCTCTTGATTTGCATGCCAGAAAGAGTGAAAATACTTTAATCTCTTCTTATTAGAGGGTGAGAGAAAGTGAGGGCTGCAGATGCTGCAGATGAGATTTGAAAAGTGTGGTGCTGGAAACGCGCAGCACGTCGGCAGCATCCGAGGGGCAGGAGCATTGATGTTTCTGGCATAAATGCTTCATCAGGAAAGTGGGAGGTAAGGGAGAGGGAAGGAGGTTGAGAAATAAATGGGAGGCTGGCGATGGAGCTGGGTGGAAGGGAGCTTAGAAGGCGATAGGTAGATGCAGGTGAGGTGTGATGGTGATAGGTTTGACAGAAGGGTGATAGGACAACTATTGGTGGTAGGACAGCTGGAACCCTCAAACTGTATCGCATCAACGTTGACTTCACCAAATTCCAAATCTCCCCTCCACCAACTCTCCCAGATCCAACCGTTCAACCTAGCACTGCCCTCGTGAATCGCCCTAACTGGCCATCTTCCTTCCCACCTATCGACTCCACCCTACCCTCCGACATATCACTATCACTCCCACCTACATCTTCTTATTGCCTTCCCAGTGACCCTCCCTCCAGCCCAACTACTGCCCTCGTATTTATCTTTCAGCCCCCTTATACCCCCACCCCTCCTGACGATGGGTTTATGCCTGATATTCTATTGTCCTGCTGATTGGATGTTGCCTGATCTGTTGTGCTTTTCTGGCGCCTCACTTCTCAATTATTAGAGACTGAGCAGATCCCATATCTCACAAAATTATAACTTCTTATCTTTCTCCCCCTGTTCTTTCTGAGTAAACTTTATCCACAGGGGCGAATTCTTTCAGAGATCAGGTACTAACTCCATACCTAGACCCTGCCTCGCTGTGCACTCTCCTGCAGCTCCTCGGCTCTACTTGGGGTCTCCTTTACCAGGTTCACTAATGCCACTGGGCTTAGCCTCTTCTGCCACATCTTTCCCCAAAGTGCCTTCATTCAATGCCCATCACTGTGTGTCCCAGCTTACTGCAGTGAAATCACCTTTTCCCAGTGCCCTTCTTCAACCATCGGCACTGTCATTTTATGTGTTCCACTCCCTTATAGTGAGAGCACCTGAGGCCTTTCACCACCTTTCAACCCCCTTGGGCTTCTTTCTTCACTTGTGGTAAAATATTGTGCGCTACTGTTTGTTTGTAATGTGTGATCATCCCTTCTCCCAATTTCTATTCCTCACAGGATGAAATTCCTGCCAGAAGCTAAATATCATCTCATGCCCCAGTGAATATTTACCTGCCATTTCTGCTGAGCTTCTCACTTCTTGAACTTTCTGTACATTCACATGAATTCTTACTATCTCTGGAAGTGAGTCTTTTAACTTCTCCAGCAGATTAATCTCTCTTCAAGCCTCGCAGGTCTTATTCATTTTTAAGGCCAGCACCCACCTATCAAAATGATTGTGGTTAATTCTTTCAAACTCAGTATAAGTCTGACCTGGTTCCGATCTATTTTTCTGAACTTCTGTCTATATGCTTCTCGGAACCAATAAAAATAGCCAATTTAACATCTTGATAATCTCTTGACCCTACATCTGATAGCGCTGCACATGCCACACCAGCAGTGCCCACCAGCTTAGTCTGCACTAGCATTATCCAGAAGTTCATTGGACATATCATCTGCCTTGTCATTTTTCCAAATGAAATAAAAAAGGTTTTGACATTTTTCTCACCGAAACATGGCAAGTTATTAGCATAGTTTTATACAACGCTACGTTCTCCCTTCATCTCTATCCTGTTAATTTAACTTTCTTATCTAATTTCTAACTTCTGAATTTCAAATCCTCTCTTTCTTTCTTTTTCCTCTCTTTCTCTTTCTTCTCTCTCTGTTTCCTTCCCTTTATTTATCTTCTATCTCCAGTTGCCACATTTGCAATTTAAGGTTTTTCTAACTCTACTACAGATACATCAAAGTGCTTGATCAACTCCATTACAATTTCAGCTTCCCTTTTCTCCCTGGTTAAACCCAATTCTAACATATTTGCTAATTCGAAAAAAATGTCCTCCTTTTGTCCTTCTAAACTTCCTTGGAAATTTGGGAACCTCTTTAGTAATGTTAAAAGCCATTTCCCTCACTTTTGATTTAATCAACCACAAGTAACAAAATTAAACGAATTTTCCCAATTTTATTTGAAGATCAAAATCTCTAATTGCAATGAGTTGGAATTTGCTGGGACCTTTTGTACCCCAAATCTGTTCAAGTCGGTCCAAATCCCACATGGCAAGGCCCCAAAACTGTTATGACATCATTGTCGAACCCCTCTGTTAATTAAAATCACACACCCACAAAAACTCACCTCACATCATAATCTGTTAAACGTGAGTGACAGAGAACTCCTAAATTCCACTAATAAGCAAAAAATTATAATTTATATGTGTGCAAGTTAGCTCGTTGAACTTGAAGGTCTGTTTTCAGAAGTTTCGTCACCAAGACTAGGTGACATCATCAGTGAGAGTCTCCGCTGAAGCTCTGGTGGTATGTCCCGCCTCTCTATTTATAGGTCTTGGTTTCTTAAGATGGGTGATGTCATTTCCGGTTATTTTTACAAAAGAATGTAGACAGGTTCTAAATTGATGAGTTTATTGATGGACTTCTGGTTAGAACGCCATTCCTCGAAGGGTACATGCGTGTCTTAGCATGTGTGTGTGCTTTGTCCCAGTCAAAGTGGTGCCTTTCATTGTCTGTATGTATGGAACATAGTGATAGTGCGTCATGTCTTTTGATGGCCAGTTGGTGTTCATGCATCCTCGTAACACGACAACAGGACAGTTTCAATGGTCGAAAAGTGATTTTATACACACTGTTTAATCAATGTTTGTGTGCAGTTAGGTCGCATTTTTCACATGTGCACAACACATTGTAAATGAACAACAGAGACACAGTTAACGAAAACTGATGCAAATGATGTATAAAATTGATAAAACATTAAAGCATGATTTGATCCTCTCAACGTTCCCTCCTTTTCTGGGATTCCTAACACTAATCTCTCATTCTTATCAGGGTGTGTGCTCCAAATTCTTGATTCTAGTGTCCCAATTTATTTCAGTTAATCCCCTTTTTACCGGGACTTCAATATATTGGCCTGTTTGAATCTTTCCAAAGCTAGTGTCTGTCATATTATTGGAGAAAAATATTCTGGCATCAGACTCAGCAATTGAATGTATTACTCTGTTGCACGCGCACTGTACAAAGGACCACAGCACAAAGGCATTGCCAAAACATTGGGGAATGTTCATTTACTTCTTTTGATAATGTAGTTTTCTCATTTTCCACATCTCCAGATCTATATACTCTCTCTCGTTCTCCCTTTGTATCAAGTTAAGAAATCCACCAATTATTCTTCATGTCCTATCTCTCAAAACACCTTCTTTCTGGTTATATCTAATGCTCTCTTCAAGATGTAATGTGGTTATAATTAAGCAATGTAACTACAAAGACATGCGGGCGAAGCTGGCCAGAGTTAATTGGAAGGGGAGCTGAGCAGGAAAGACCATGGAGTAGCAATGGGAGGAGGTTCTGGGGATAATTCGAAAGATAATACCAGAAATGCAACCCCAAAAAGATGAAACATACTCATGGGAGGACAAGGCAGCCATGAGTGATAAGGCATCAGACCAAAAGAGGAAACATGCAATGTGGTGAAGAAGATTGGGAATCCAGAGAATTCATTGGCTCTGAAACGACATAACGCTGGCATCACTGACTCGACAGAGCTCTTAATCATGGTCAGGGAAAGGAACAGAGGAAGCACATTCACTTTTAGCACAGAACATGGTATTTGTACAGGAAAAAGATTCAGGTGAATTAAGATCAGTTAAATGCTTTTGCGGAATGTGTCATATTGGAAGCAAGACCCAGGGAGACAGATCCTCATTAGAATGAGAGTTTGAAAATGGAAGTATTTCCACATCAGAAACCAGGTTAGGTCACTGAGTGCAGGGCTGATGGGTGAATGGGTCTCAGTGAGAATTGGGGAACAGACAGCAGAATTGCATTGCAGATATTGCAGCTCGAAACTGCGTATTCATGTAGTGCTGTAGACCACAGCAGCAGGAGAAGGAGACCAGCATTCAACCACAACCTGTAACTTTTTGCCAGGGTAACACCTCAGTCTGCCATCACCATCAACACCATCTATGGCTCAGTGATGAGTGTGGGTGAACATGTCAAAGTCAGAATCACATGAACTTTAACCTGATGCTAACTCATTAAAGCTGCCAGACTTGACCAACAGATCTGAACGAAGCACTGCAGTCCTGTCACATTCAGTCATAAATGGTGATGGACGATTAAACAAATGACTGGAGGAGAGGGCTCCACAAACATCCCCATCCTAAATAATGGAACACACCTGCACATCAGTGTAAAAGAGAAGGATGTTTTATCTGCATCATGTTCTGCCAGAAGTGTTGAGTCGATGATACACCTCACCCATAACATGATGCCCACAAAATCACAGATGCCAGTCTTCAACCAATTCGATCCGCTGCACGTGACATGGAGAAACAGGTGAACACAGTAGACACGACAAAGGCAATGGGCCCTGACACAATTCCTGCAATATAACTGAAGACTTGTGCTGCACAAGAAGCCGTCTCCCTGGGGGAAGCTGTTTCATTCCAGCTCCAGCTCTGACATCTCCCTGGCAATGTGGAAAATTAGGCAGCTAAGTCCCGTCCCCTAAAACGGGAATAATTACAATCTGACCAATTACCACCCCCTCAGTCCCATCACGACAGTCAAATTGGTGGGAGTTCTTTTTGACAGAGCTGTCAAGCAGTACAGAAATAACCAGCTCAGTGTGGTTTCCGATAGGTCCCCATGTGGAGATGATGCTGTTGTGGTAATGTCACTGGCTTACTAATCCAGACCAGGCTAATGCTCTGGCAGTGGGTGGAAGTTAAAAACAATTAATAATATATCGAGATCTCAAATCTGGGGTCAGTAACAGTGACCTTGAAGCCAATATGGATTGTAAACAGAATTTCCTTCTCCAATGTACTTTTAGAAAGTGAATCTCCCGTGATTTCCTGGGCTGGCCAAAAAGTGACTCCAAAGACCCTGACATGTGATAAACATTTCAATGGTCTCTGAAACGGCCAATCAAGACACTCATTTGTAACTAAGTACTCCGAGGTCTAAAAGGATGAAACTGGACAGAACACCCGGCCTTGGTATCTGTAGCAGAAAAGGGTTGGGAACACAGTCCTGTCGACCCTGCAGAGACCTCCTGAGAGCGTGTGACAACATTTACAGAGCTTTCCCACAGACTGCACAGAAACAGCGGGAAAGGAGTCGGTCATACAACACATTGAGCCTCCCCCATTCTAGTTCATGGAAAAACTCTCCTCAATGCACTTACCCCACATGATATACATATCTGTTAATGTGAGTAACCTCGAGAAGCTATAAAATAGGAAGTGCAGTAGTTTGTTTGGTCCATCGAGTTTGCTAACCAATTCAATGTAATAATGCTTGGCCCTTCATTTCCACACAGTACTCCTGCTCTCCCACCATCCCTTTACTGTCTCTAAATCCTTATTTATAATCAGTGTCTCGGTTTCCAGGTGGGAGCGTATTCCCAGGTTCACCAGTCTGTGAGTGCAGACATTTATTCTCATCTCAATGCAGAGTGACCTGCCTGTACCTAATACTGTGGCACCTGATTTTAGACGTCCCAGCCAGGGGAATTATCATCCCTGCTTCCAATCTGTCTCACCCTGTCAGATTTTTGTATATTTCACTGACATCCCCACTCATTTTCCTAAACCCCTTGGAATAAAGGCCCAGTCTCCCCATTTCTCTGCTCCCACAACAAGCCTGTCATCCCAAAGATCAGTCTGGTCATCCTTCACTGCTCTCCATCAATGTCAGGTTTGTCCTTTATTAGGTACGGAGATCAAAACTGCACACAATACAAAACAATGTTTGAGATGATGTCTCACCAAGGCCATGCACAGCTGCAGTAAGACACCCTTTCTCCTCGACTCAAATCCTCCTGAAATGAAGGTCAGCACACCATTTATCTTCTTAACTGCTTTTTCTCTTGCAATATTCGTGTTTTTTTTACAACCTCCTCACCCACTCACAATCCCACATCCGTTCGTGCTGTCAGCAGGCTGGGATACATTGTATCTGATTCCAGCAACCAAATGTTTAAAGGGCCTTGTGAACAGCTGTGCACCAAGCACTGATCCCTGCGACACCTCAGCAAACTTCCTCTGTTAAAATCTATTTATTTATTTCGTGAATCTGGGAGTCACTGGCTGGGCCAGCATTTATTGAGAAGGTGGTGGTGAGCTGCATTGTTGAACGCTGCAGTCCACCTGCTGTGGTTGACCTCCAATGCCATTAGGAGGGAATCCCAGGATCCTGACCCAGCGACTGTGAAGGAGCGGTGATATATTTCCAAGTCAGGATGGTGAATGGCTTGGACGGGAACCCATAGATGATGGTTTTTCCATAAATCTGCATCCCTTGTCCTTCTAGATCGACGTGGTCGTGAGTTGGGAAGGTGGTTTCTCAGGATCCTTGATGAATCATTTCATTGCAGCATGGAGATAGTTAAACACTGCTGCTGCTGCTGCTGCTGAGCGTTGATGGGGGAGCATTGTTGATGAAGGGACAGTCAGACTGGCTGCTTTGTCCTGAATGATATAAAGCTTCTTGAGTGTTGTTGGAACTGCACTCATCCAGACAAATTGGGAGTCTTCTATCACACTTCGGATTTATGCATTGTAGATGGTGGACAGACTTCTGGAAGTCAGGATGTGAGTTACTCGCCGCAGTATTCCTAGCTTCTGACCTGCTCTTGCAGTTACTGTATTTATGTGGTGAGTCCAGTGAGTTTCTGAGCAATGATTACCCACCAGGACTTTGATACTGGGGGATTCAGTGATAGTAACACCACTGAATGCCAAGGGGCAGGTTAGATTATATTTTCTTGGTGATGGTCACGGTCTCGCATTTGTGTGACCTGAATATTACTTGCCACTTGTCAGCCTGGATACTGTCCAGATCTTGTCGCATTTGAACATGGACTACCTCTGTATCTGAGGAGACACAAATGTTGCAGAACATTGTACAATCATTGTCGAAAATCCCCATTTCTGACCTTAAAATGGAGTGAAGGTAATTGATGAAGCGGCCATGAAGAGGTTTTCAGCCGAGGCCACTGCTTTTCCTGGAGCTGAGTTGACTGACCTTTTTCAACCATGACCATCGTCCTACATGCCAGGTATGATTCTAACCAGCGGGGAGTTTGCCCCGATACCCATTGATTCCAGTTTTGCCAAAGCCCCTTGATGCCACATTTGGTCGGAGGCAGCCTTGATTTAAAGGGCTATCACTCTCACCCCACCTCTAGAATTCATCTCTTTTGTCCATGTTTGAACCATGGTAATGAGGTCAGGAGCTGAGTGGCCCTGAGGGAGCCCAACCTGGGCATCATTGACCAGCGTATTGCTGAGCAAGTGTTGCTTGAAAGCACTGACTCCTTCCACCACTTTACTGATGATCGAGAGTAGACTGATGGGGTGGTATTTGGCCCGATTGGATTTGTTCTGCTTTTTACATATAGAAGATACTTGGGGTAATTTTCCATAAAATCGGGAAAAGCCATTGTTGTAACTGTATTGAAACAGTTTGGCGAAGGGTGTGGCAAGATATGGAGCTCAAGTTTTCAGTACTATTGCCAGAATGTTGTCGGATTATGGACCCTTTGGAATATCCAGTATCTCCAATCGTTTCTGGATATCGCGTGGACTGAACCAAATTGGTTGATGACTGGTAAATGAATTGCTGAGGACCACTGGAGGAGGCTGAAAGGGATCATCCACTCAGCATTTCTGACTGAAGATTGTTGCGAATGAATCAGCCTTATCTTTTCCACTGAAGTTCTGGGCTCTTCCATCATGGAGGAAGGGGTTATTTGTGGAATCTCTTCCTCTGGTGAATTGTTTAATTGTCCCCAACGTTTCTCGACTAGTTGTCAAAGGCCTGCAGAGCTTAGATCTGACCCTTTGCTGGTGGGATGACTTAGCTCTGTCTATCACTTACTGCTTATGCTGTTTGGCGCACAAGTTGTCCTGTTTGGTGGCTTCATCAGGCTGACACCTCACTTTCAGGTTTGCCTGGTCCTGGTCCTGCTCCTGCCATCCTGCACACTCCACTGAACCAAAGTTGATCCTCTGGATTGCTGGTAATTGTTGCGAGAGGGATATGCCAGAACATGAGGTTGTGTGGCTGTAGAATTCTGCTGCTATTCATGATCCACAACACCTTGTGGACACCCAGACTTGAGCTTCTAGATCTGTTCGAATTCTGCCCTATTTAGCACCGTGATAGTACCACCCAAAATGGTGGAGGCTATTCTCAATGTGAAGGTGTGACTTTGTCTCCACAATGACTATGCGGTGGGCGCTCTTACCGATCCTGTCATGGACAGATACTTCTGCAACTGGCAGATTAGTAAGGCTGTGGTCAAATATGTATTTTTCTTTTGTTGGTTCCTTCACCACCTGCCGCAGAACCAGTCTAGCAGTTATATCCTTTAGGACCCGGCCAGCTCGATCAGTATTGCTGTAGCTCAGATACGCTTGGAGGTGGACACTGCAATCCTCCACCCAGAGTACATCTTGCATCCGTGCTACCCTCAGTGCTTCCTCCAAGTGTTGATCAACATAGAGGAGTACTAATTCATCAGTTGAGAGAGGCTGGTACATGGTAATCAGCAGGAGTTTCCTTTCCCATGTGTAAACTAACGCCATGAGACTTCATGGGATACGGAGTCACTGTTGAGGATTCCCTGAGCAATTCCTTTCCAGCTGTGCCGCCACTTCTGCTGTGTTTGTCCTGCTGATGAGACAAGAGATATCGGGGAAGATGATGGGGTGTCTGGGATATAGTCAGACTCACATAATCATATCTTACAGACAATGTCAAGCTGTTGCTTCACGAGTCTGCTTATTTCAATTCACTATTTTCTGCCAGCTGTCCCATTCTCGAAACATGTCCACATATTATCCCCAATACACTAAGATTTAGACCATAAGACCATAAGACATAGGAGCGGAAGTAAGGCCATTCAGCCTATCGAGTCCACTCCGCCATTTAATCATGGCTGATGGGCATTTCAACTCTACTTACCCGCATTCTCCCCATAGCCCTTAATTACTTGTGACATCAAAAATTTATCAATCTCTGCCTTGAAGGCATTTAGCGTCCAGCCTCCACTGCACTCTGTGGCAATGAATTCCACAGGCCCACCACTCTCTGGCTGAAGAAATGTCTCCGCATCTCTGTTCTGAATTGACCCCCTCTGATTCTAAGGCTGTGCCCATGGGTCCTAGTCTCCACGACGAACAGAACCAATTTCCTAGCGTTCACCTTTTCCAAGTCATGTATTATATTGTAAGTTTCTATTAGATCTCCCCTTGACTTCTAACCTCCAATGAATACAATCCCAGGATCCTCAGCCGTTCCTCACATGTTTGGCCTACCATTCCAGGGATCATCCGTGTGAATCTCTGCTAGCACGCTCCAGTGCCAGTATGTCCCGCCTGAGGTGTGGGGCCCAAACCTGGACACAGTACTCCAAATGGGGCCTAACCAGAACTTTATAATGTTTCAGTAGCACATCGCTGCTTTTATATTCCAACCCTCTTGAGATAAATGACAACATTGCATTCACTTTCTTAATCACGGACTCAATCTGCATGTTTACCTTTAGAGAATCCTCAACTCGCACTCCCAGATCCCTTTGTACTTTGGCTTTATGAATTTTCTCACTGTTTAGAAAGTAGTCCATGCTTGTATTCTTTTTTCCAAAGTGCAAGACCTCACATTTGCTCACATTGAATTCCATCAGCCATTTCCTGGACCACTCTGCCAAACTGTCTAGATCCTTCTGCAGCCCCCCCACTTCCTCAGAACGACCTGCCTGTCCACCTAACTTTGTATCATCGGCAAACTTCGCTAGAATGCCCGCAGTCCCTTCATCCAGATCATTAATATATTACGTAAACAGCTGCGGCTCCAACACTGAACCCTGCGGGACACCGCTTGTCACCGGTTGCCATTCTGAAAAAGAACCTTTTATCCCAACTCTCTGCCTTCTGTCAGACAGCCAATCCTCAATCCATGTCAGTAACTCATCTCGAACACCATGCCCCCTCACCTTACTCAGCAGCCTCCCGTGTGGCACCTTATCAATGGACTTTTGGAAGTCTAGATAGACCACATCCACTGGGATTCCATGGTCTAACCCACTTGTCACCTCTTCCAAGAATTCCAACAGGTTTGTCAGGCACGACCTCCTCTTACAAAATCCATGTTGATTTGTTCTTTTCCGACCCTGGTCTTACAAGAATTCATCCTTAACGATGGATTCTAGAATTTTACCAACAGCCGAGGTTAGGCTAATTGGCCTATAATTTTCCATGGAGAAAGTGAGGACTGCAGATACTGGAGATCAGAGCTGAAAATGTGTTGCTTGAAAAGCGCAACAGGTCAGGCAGCATCCAAGGAGCAGGAGAATCGACGTTTCGGGCATGAGACTGAAGAAGGGCTCATACCCAAAACGTTGATTCTCCTGCTCCTCGGATGCTGCTATAATTTTCCATCTTTTGTCTTGATCCTTTCTTGAACAAGGGGGTAACAACAGCGATCTTCCAATCATCCGGGACTTTCCCTGACTCCAGTGACTTTTGAAAGATCTCAACCAACGCCTCCGCTATTTCTTCAGCCACCTCCCTCAGAACTCTCGGATGTAGCCCAACGGGGCAAGGAGATTTATGAATTTTAAGACCTTTTCGCTTTTCTAGCGCTTCGTCTTTTGTAACGGCAACCATATTTAACTCAACCCCCTGACTCCCTTTAATTGTTGGGATATTGCTCATGTCTTTCACTGTGAAGACTGACGCAAAGTACTTATTAAATTCTCCTACTATTTCCTTATCTCCCATCACGAGGCTTCCAGCATTAGTTTGAAGTGGCCCAATGTCTACTTTTGCCTGTCGTTTGTTTCTTATGTATTGAAAGAAACTTTTACTATCATTTCTAATATTACTGGCTAGCCTACCTTCATATGTGATCCACTCCTTCCTTATTTCTCTCTTTGTTATCCTCCGTTTGTTTTTGTAGCTTTCCCAATTTTCTGATTTCCCAGTGCTCTTGGCCACTTTATAGAATCTCTCTTTTTCTCTGATACATTTCCTGACTTCCTTTGTCAGCCATGGCTGTCTAATCCCTCCCCGGATAACCTTTCTTTTATTGGGGATGAACCTCTGTACTGTGTCCTCAATTATACCCACAAATTCCTGCCATTGTTGCTCTACTGTCTTCCCCGCTAGGCTCTGCTTCCAGTTGATTTTCGTCAGTTCCTCTCTCATGCCCTCATAATTACCTTTATTTAACTGTAACACCATTACATCCGATTTTGCCTTCTCTTTTTCAAACTGCAGACAGAACTCTCTCATATTATGATCGCTGCTTCCTAAGTGTTCCCTTACTTTAAGATATTTTATAATGTCTGGTTCATTACACAGCACTAGGTACAGAATAGCCTGATCCCTGTGGGCTCCATGACAAGCTGTTCCAAAAAGCCATCCTGCAAGCATTCTATGAATTCCCTTTCTTTAGTTCCACTGGCAACATTATTTACCCAGTCCACCTGCATATTGAAGTTCCCCATGATCACCGTGACCTTGCCTTTCCGACGTGCCTTCTCTATTTCCTGGTTCATGTTGCGCCCCTGGTCCTGACCACTGTTGGGAGGTCTATACATAACTCCCATTATGGTTTTTTGGCCTTTGTCATTCCTCAATTCCACCCACACAGACACCACATCATTCAACACTATGTCATTCAGTGCCATAGATTTAATTTTGTTCTTAACTAACAAGGCAAACCCGCCTCCTCTGCCGACCTCCCTGTCTTTTCGATAAGTTGTAAATCCTTGGATGTTTAACAGCCAGTCCTGAACCCCCTGCAACCACGTCTCTGTGATGCCTACCGCATCATAATCATTCTCGATGAACTGTGCCATTAGTTCATCTACTTTGTTACGAATGCTACGAGCATTCAGGTAAAGTGCCTTAATGCTAACTTTCTGATCATTAGAGATATTGGAAGTCATAAGATGTCCTAAGTTATCCTTCCTTTTTGAAGCATTTCTAGTCTGTCTCAAGTTGAAATTCACCTGTACACATGCTATCCTGCTGCTTATCTTTCCATTTAACTCCATACTCCCTGTCGCTTTCACTTTCCCTTCGCCCCAATTCAGAAGTTTAAAGTCCTACTGACCACCCTTTTTATCCTCTTCGCTAGAATATTGGTACCAGATCGGTTCAGGTGGAGACCGTTCCAACGATACAGATCCCGCTGGGTCCAAAACTGATGCCAAAGCCCCTTGAAGTGGAATCCCTCTTTGTCACTTCAATCCCTTAGCAATGTGTTGACTGCCCTAATTTTCTTATCCCTTTGCCAGTTTGCACGTGGCTCGGGCAGTAATCCAGAGATTATGACCCTTCAGGACCCGTACTTCAATTTCCTTCCTAGTGCTTGATCATCCCCAAACAGGTCCTCCACCACAGCTTTGCTTATGTCGTTAGTCCCAACGTGGACAACAACAACTGGATCCTCCCCCTCCCGCTCCAACCGCCTTTCAAGCCTTTCGGAGATGTCCCACACCCGCAGATATCCCGCAGTTTGATTTTGCAATCTGGGCTTGGAGCTTTACCAAAGTTTTTCTGAAAATCAACATGTTTTACATCCACTGCTTCTCTTTCATTTGTCTCTCAGTCTGTTTCTCAAACATAATTCCCATTTCATAAATCTATGTTAGTGTTGTCTATGACCATTACTTTCAGCCCTAATAATTTTTCCTAAACCATTTACTTGCTATGTTCTATGTTCCATGTACTCTACTATTTTACCACACCAGACTTGGTTTTCCTTGTATTGTTTGAAAGTTCTGTGAAGACAGAACTGCATTAGTGGCTTCATAGTTCTGTCATTTCCCTGTTCCCCATTCTCCTTTCTCTGGTTTCAAACTATAAGGAAACTGCACTTGTTTTCTCATGTTTCTCACAGTGATATGATTTAACAAGTTATTAGAGTTCATTCTTATAACCCTTGTGAATATAGTTTTCAGAAACTCATCAATTCCTGCCTTAAACTGCTCAATGATTGACCTTCCACACCATTCACTCACAGGAGCATAGACTCTGTGCCAATAGAAGTACAGCACGATCTATATTAGTCTCACTTTCCTACAGCAGGCCCATAGCCTGGAATGATATGACACTTCCAACTGCTTATCCAAGTACTTTTTAAAGATTGTGAGGTTATCCGTGATAATTCCCCTCTCAGGAAGTAATCCCAGAACCCAACATACTCTAGGTGAAAAAAAAATTTAAATCCTCTCTGAACCTCAAACTCTTCACTTTAAAAGCGAGCTCCTTTGTTCTTGACCCTCTCACTAAAAGGAACAGCTGCTGTCTATCCACCCTGTCCGTGTCTTCCTCATAATCTTATCCTCCTGATTCACATCCCCCTCAGCTTTCTCTGCTCCAAAGTAAAAAAACCCGAGCTTATCCAGCCTCTCTCCATAGCTGATATGTTCCATCCCAGGGAACATCCTGGTGAATCACGTGTGCACAATCACATCCTTCCTGGACTGTGGCTCCCAGAACTACACACAGTACTCCAGTTTGGCTGAACCAAAACCCTGTATTGCTCTTATAATCCATGCCCTGATTCGGAAACACAACACCCAAGGTCAAATTCTTAACTAGTCCATTAATCTGTCCAGTCACATTCAGGGATGTGTGGAGAAGCACACACTGAGGTTCCCAGTGTGCTGCCATTCATTGGATCCTCCCCTTCCCGGTTCCTTCTCCCAAAGTGCATCATCTCATCTTTATCAGGGTTACATTCTATCTGCCATTGATCTGCCCATCTGACCATTCCATCTGCATCTTCCTGTAACTTAAGGCCTTCCTCCTCACTGCTAAACTTTCAGGCAATCTTTATGTCAAACATACACTTACTTAAAACATCTCCCCCACTCGCCACCTGGACCACTCCACATTCAGATCTATATTTTGTTATGAATAACACAAACAGTAAGGGACACAGCACTGATGCCTGTGGTACACCAGGGAACACTGGTCTCCAGTCACACAAACAGCCTTCTTCCACCACCCTCTGCCTCCTGCTACTAAGACAATTTTTGTTGTAACGTGTCACGTTTTGCTTCATATTGTGAGATATTACTTTATTTTTGAGTTTCCCAGGTGGAAATTTGTCAAAGGCCTTCCTAAAAAACAAAACAATCGACTTCCTCAAACTAATTCAATCAAACGCATTGGATATGACTTCCTTCTGATAAAGTCATAATGATTATCTCTGATCAAACCTTGCGAATCTGATTGGAGTTCGATTTTCTCCTTCACTATTTTCTCCAGTAGTTTCCTTAACAGTGATCTAATACGCACTCATCTATAGTTCCCTGGTCTATCTCTCCCACCCTTACTGCGAAGTGGCATCGGTATTAGCAGTTCTCCAGTTCTCCGGTACCTCCCCTATGGTCAGATTCTAATTAAAATATTCATTCAGGGTCTTTCCTCCCTAGACCCCAACAGCCGCCTGTGATACAACACATTCAGACATGGAGATTGGTCCAAATTTATACAGAACAAAACCTCAATTCCTTGCTCGTATTTTACATCAATCTGTTCAAGAGCTTTCCAGTCCATCTTCTTGAATTCTGTACCTGCATCCTCCTTCTCCCAAGTAAAATAGATGTGAAGGTCTCATGTAACAATCCATCAATGTTCTCCATCTTGACACACAGATTGCCCCTTTGGTTTCTAATGGATACTAACTGTTTGCTGATTATTCTGTTCTATTTGTCCGTATAGAATATCGTGGGATTCTTCCTAATCTCGCCAACCTGAACTTCTCCATCTCCCTCTCTTATTCAGTCCCCTCTATGTTTCTAAGTTTCACTGCAATTACCTCTCATGTTTTGAAACTTGAGATCACAGGCTGTGTTTCCACATCAGACAATCTTGCCATTTTAGGAATTAATCTTTATAATACTTTTTGCAGTTCCTCGGTACTCAGTGTATTCTTTCTTAGATTGGGATTCCGAACGACACACAATGCTCTACGATGAGTCTCATGAACACTCGATGCAAATGGTGCACGACATCTTCTATATTCCAATTACATTCACAGGAATGTAAACCTAATTTTTACTTTCTAATTTGCATATAATCTTCCCAATACCTCTCGTTTTAACTTTTCTTATGAGCTTACTGTGTGAGTTCTTTGAAAAAAAGCTCATGAATATCCAACTATACGTTATACATTTGTTCTTCATTGCCTATGTCCACAAGAATGATCTTCAAACCATTCCAAAACAATGTTTGCCACTTCTGGTTTTCCTTCCATCGATACATTCTCACACTCCCCGGTTATATTATTACCTTCTATATATCTATTAGCACGTTCTTTGTTATCGGGTTCAACAGATACCCGACTGCAGATGACAAGATAACTGGTCTGTAGTTCACCACTCTTCATAATCATCCTTTCTTAATCTGTTGGATAATATTTATAACCTTTCCCTTATCCAGATTGGCTAAATGCCTTTTGGGAATGTGTCAGAAAATAAAGTGAAAATCCGCGATGCAATCAACATGTCTATCGCTTCTTCCTCTGAAATTCTTGTATGAAGTACAACTAGTCTGTCTGATTTATAAATACTCAATCCAGCTTTTTTTTCCAAAGATAATCTCAGCATTGATAAGAATGGTCTTAGACGTTACTTACATAAGTCCCATGGTCACTTGGTATTTCTGGAAGAATTTCAGGACATTCTTCCATGAAGATAAACACAAAGTTTCAATTCCCTGCGATTTCTCTGTTCTCTGCAATAAATTATCTTGAACGCGCACCAACTCTTCCACATTTGACCTTGTTTTTATCTTTATTTCATACATTGATAGACGCTTTTTAGCAGTCTTCATGTTTTTCTTCTGTTTGCACGCTTTTTCTCTTTTTGATTTTCTTCTCAGTTTCTTGGTCATCCTTTGCTGGGTCCTACATTTCTGTGAATCCACTGGCTTACTGCAACACTTGGCATTTTTCTAAGCTGCCTCCTTTCATCTAATAGGTAGGTGAAGGTGGGGTTGAAAGTGATAGTCGGAGAGGAGGGTGGACCAGATTGATAGGAAGGAGGGTGGACACGTACGACAATTCAAAAGGGCGGTGTTGACTTGGAAGTTTGGACTGAGATAAGGTGGGATTAGGGGAAATGGGAAATGGTGAAATCCACTATGATCCCCTGTGGTTGGAGGGTCCCGAGCCAGATGAGGAGGCTTTCTTCCTCCAAGCTTCTGGTGGCTCTGGTTTGGGGATGGAGCAGGTCTAGGACTCTCATGTCCTTGGCAGAGTGGGAAAGGCAGTTAAAGTGGTCAGCTAGAAGGTGATGGAGTTGTTCAATGTGGCTGTCCCAGAGATGTTCTCTGAAATGATCTACAAGTTAACCTCCTGTCACGCCGATTTAGTGAAGACCACATTGGGTTTAATGGATGCAGTAGATGAGGCATTCTGTCTCCCTTCATCACCTATTACTTTCAACCCCACCTTCATCTACCTATCCCTATCCCTGCTAACCTGCCCCGCCCCACCCCCTTCTCATTTATCTTTCAGCCCCCTTGGCCCATATGCCCCAAACATCGATTCATCTGCTCTTAGTATGCTGCCTGACTGTGCTTTTCCAGCACCACATTCTTCGACTCTGATCTCCAGCATGTGTAGTCCCCACTTTCTCCTCACACTGTCATGGCTTGCATGATACAGATTTATAACGGTTACTTCAAATAAAACAAAAACTGCCGTGTACTCAAACAGCATAAAAGAAAACCAATACATTGTGGTCACTGATCCCAAAAGGTCCTTTACAGTAAAAGTTTCAATTAGCTCTTCTGATCACTCAACACCAATTCCTAAATAACTTGATCTCGAGCTCAGTGCTCGACATAATGTTCATGTAAACCATCTCACACGTGGTCATGAAATCCATTTTTCCCAGCATTAGCATTCAATTGGGTTAACACAGTTTAGATATAATTTAAACAGTACATTATTACTGCAGTACCCACAAATATGGATGTCTCATTTCCTGTTTTATAACATGTCCAGCATTTGTATTGCAGCTTTCACTTTGATGTAAAACTCCCATCAATGTTTGCTCCTCCTTGCTGTTTTTGCGCTCCACCTTACTAGATTCTGGGGCTCTCGGGAGATGAATGGTAGAGATCATATCGCCACATCATTTATGATCTTCTCAAATTTAATTTCTCCGGATCTCCCGTTATGCTGATGGATTAGAGAAGGACAATGATCTTTCAACAATGCTCTGTATTCCCCCAGACAGCTGGGACTGCTCTAACCTGGGTGGGAACCTTACAGCAGGCTGGTAAAGTGTTGCTGCTGCTGTACAGGGTCTTAGTGAGTTCACACCTGGAGTAGTGTGTACAGATTTAATCTCTTCAATGAAGAAAGGATATTGTTATATTTGAAGCAGCTCAGAGATGATTCCCTCAACTGATTCCTGCAATGAAGGTGCTAGCTTATAACGAAAGGATGATTAGGTTGACCCAGTAGACATTGGAGTTTACAAAAATTAAAGATGATATTATTTGAACATAGATGACGGAAGAAGTCAACAAGTGAAGCGAATTACACAGATAGTGGAGGAATCCATTCCGTTCTCCAGCCTGTTATACAGGAACAACAGGAGGATATTCAGGCTTTCAACCCTGTTACACCAAAACAGGACGAGTCTAATCAGTCCCTGGAGCCTGACATACATTTACAGAAGGAGGCCAATCAGCCAGTCGAGCCTATAACAGTAGGCCATGCTGCACCAGTATCCTGTTAAACAGCAACAGGATCAGTCCATTCAGCCTCCACAAGTCTGTAACATAGGAACTGGAACAGGTCACATAGTGACTGAAGATTGTTACACTGGGATAATAGGAGGCCATTCAGACACACCGAGCCTATTACAAGGGAATTGGATAAGGATAAAAACTATCTGAGACTTCTTTCATGAGAAAGGAAGAGGTAATTTAGACACGTGATTGTTTTATGGGAAGAAGAGAAGACAAATCACTCCCTCGGTCCCATCTCTGGGATACATGAGGAGACCGTTCAGTATTTCCACCTGTTATGGAGAAGTATGAGAAGACCCGTCAGCCTCTCGAAATGTTAGACAGCAACAGGAAGATTCCATAATCTCCCAATCCTCTAAAGTATCAACAGGAGGAGGTCATTCTGGCCTTCCCATGACAACATGGGAACACCAGAAAGACGTCAGCTCATCGAGTTTGTACACCAGTAGGATGATGAGTCCATTCAAGCACATATGGCTCTTACACAGCATTTGGAGCAGATCTCTGAAAAATGTTTGCCCACTATGCAAAAATTCAAAGAAAACGTAAAGGTTTTTGAAAGGGAAGAAATTGTAATAATGGTATACATTAGGGACTAAAGTGCAACAATAAACTATTGTAATTTAAGGCAAATTGTTCGAATCCATTGTTCAGGACATTTGCAAATTTAAACCACAATCCGTTAGAGTCAACATGGTTTTACGAAGGCTAAATTGCGTTTGAATTGTTTGCTTGAGTTATTTGAAGATGTCACAAACAAGGTGGATCGTGGGAATCCTGGAGATGAATCATAGCTGGTCTTCCTGAAGGCATCGGATATGTTGCTTCTCCAAAGAGTAAGTGGTATGATCAGACAACATGGGTTTAGGAGTAATTTATTCGCTTGGATGGAGGATTGGTTAACCACAAAATGGAGTCAGATGGAATAAATGTGTCATTTTCTTTTGGCAAATACAATTTGTGGGGTGCCATTGATTTCAGTACTCACGTCTCATATATTTGCGATCGATGGTATTACTGTACTCGGTTGATGGGATAGAAAATGCGATGCCACATTTTCAGATGACACTAGCATTGGTAGGAAATTACTTCAGAATGATGATGCAAGAGATTTAAAACTATATGGATAGGTTGGGCGAATTGGCCAACATTTGGCAGGAAAATTAAAGTGAACAAATATGGGGCTATTCAAGTTGTCCACTATAATAGAAAGACACACTATTATCTAAATGGAGAGAACGTTCAAAGTGTTTAGGTGCAGAGGGATCTGGGTGTCTGCTTGCATATCACAGAAAACCTGCCTGTGGGTACTGTAAGTAATGAGAAATGCATGCATAGTTTCAGTGTTTATTTATAAAAGGATAGAGTAGAAAGGTAGGGAGTGTTGGTGTAGCTTTGCAAGGCATTAGTGAGGCTGCAACTGGAGTACAGTTTGGGTGTCCTGCAGAATGAGGTATTTCCATTGGAGGCAATTCAGAAGAGCTTCATTAGATTGATTACATATTTGAAGTATTTGTCTTATGAAGAGAAATTGAGCAGTTTAGGCTTTTACTCTCGAGTTTTTAAAGAATGAAATGAGATCTCATTGAGGTCTGTAAAATGCTAAAAGTAATTGAATGTGTAGATGTGGAGTGGATTTTTTTTCATGTGGCGCAATCTACAAAAGAGACTGGAGTTTTAGGATTGAGAGATAGCAGGATAGCACAAAGAAATATCAAATACAGATCCTTCCAGCAGTTTTCCAATCCAGGAGGAAACAACATCAACAGAGATCTCAGGGAAAAGCAGCTGGGGATCATGTATTGAAACTTCCAACACTTTTTGGATCGCCAGCAGCTTCTGAATGCTTCAGCGAAAAACAAAATGAGAAACCCTGGTCTGGGAGAGCTGGCCACTGCCCTTCCATTGTTACCACCGTTTTAATGAAACCGAAAATCTCAGTTATTTACTTAACATGTTTTCAGACAGCAGTTCTTCACCTCTGCCTTTAAAACCTCTCTTCAAAAAAAAAAACAAGAGAAAATAACCTTTTTACAGTGATAGTATTCTCACAACTTAATCTTTAATAGAATCATCCATCAATATACAAAGGTGGATTCATTTTAGACCACCTAATCTCCCTCTATTAGCAGACTGGAATGAATATGCTTTACATTGACTCTGAGCATACAAATGTTGACAACTAGTTTCGATTTCAGTCATTTTACTCCTGCCACAGAATGCCTTTGTCTTTCTTCATCCGAGTCTCCACAACGTGTCAAAACTTAGGTCTTCTCGCCCTGTCACCTGTATAATTTCAAACTGAATGGCAGCAATAATAAGCTCAATTGAAACAGACTGGTATTTTTCTCCCTAAACGTCTCCAAAAACTTTAAGGGGTCACGATCAGTGATAAAGAATTGTCTCATGTATGTTATTCGCAACTTAACTGCTGAAATGTTGTAACGCCAACACCAAGCTCAAGGCCTCCTTCCTCATTGTGGCATAAATCTGTTGGTGATTCCACTGGACACTCCAACCAAACGTTACATAATGGAGCACTTCTCATCTCTCCAATAGTCCTTCTGAAAGACATAGCTCCTCATGTCTCAGCATAACAGAGTTACATACTTCTGTACCTCTTAATGCTCTAACCTCTTTCCCTGCTACTCCTGGCCTATGCCAGTAAACCTTACTCTCACAGGTATATGTTTTAAAAAGATCTCGCACAATCTTCTCAATCTCTCACAGAAACCAAACTTTGATTTCTGAACTCGATAATCATATTGAGACATTTCAGCTTATAATCTTGCCATTGTTACTCTCTGCTCTTCCACACGAGTTCTCACGACTGCAGGAAGTCAATTGTTGAACTTCTCCAAAAAAGAATCTCTCTAAGAGTGCCATAGGTTTGTTCTGTTTTTAATACCCTTACCCACCTTTCAAAATGACTTTGTTTGATCCTTTCAAACACAATGTGCGTTTAACCAGTGAACCTTTTTTAGATGTTGTCTATTGGCTCCTGGCCCAAGCTCATATGGATTTCATATGGCTTTTTTCACCACCCCATACTGGCCAGATACCTCCTCCGAGAGGGATGCAAATACCAATCAGCTTTGTTTTGATCAACTAAATCCACATGGTCACTGGGCACTGCATTTGTTTAGCCAAATTCTCAAATGAAATTCAAAAGGCTTCCCATCCTTCTCATCAAATTTAGATAATGCCTGGATGTATTTAAAAAGAACCCCATTAGGCCATTGGTTACAATAGGGTTGCTCAACCTCACTATCCTCCTCATCCTGCCGACCTGCTACCTTCATCACCGCCCTCTATGTCAACTTTCCTCTCTAATTGCTAACATTTTAAGTTGAAACTCTCTGCTTTTCTTCTGTCCTTTCCTCTCTTTCTTCTTCATTTCCTTTTCTTTTATTTCTACTTTTCATCATAAGTCAAACTGTTTCAATTCCTTCTCATGTTCAAAGTGCCTCATTTGAAATTGAATTCCAGCTATTTCCAAAGAGTCTAATGGCAGTTCTACCCAATGTAATTGCCGAGCTATAGCTGTAAGTATATCTCATTTTCTCACAGACAAAAGCAAACCCAACTCCAGCTTGTCTGTCAATTCCTACAGCTTTGCCTTCATTACCTTTTGTAAAACCCCCAACTTTACTTCTTCCACACCCAGAGATCTCTTAGTGACTGAAAGAGTCTTTATACACAAAACACTGTTTAAACCAACCGAATTCAACATCCGCAACAAAAGACACTAACAACTGCCATACATGACCTTTGAACCCAATAGTCTCCCGATGCATACTCTCCAGTTTCTGCATGAGCTTATTCTGGATTCTCTGGTTTCCTCCCACAATCCAAAGATGTGCATGTCAGGTGAATTGGCCATACTAAATTGTTCATAGTTTTCAGGGATATGTGGGTTATGTGCCTTAGTCGGGGTAAATGTGTAATAATAGGGTAGAGGAATGGGTCTGGGTAGGTTACTCCTCGAAAGGTTGGTGTGGACTTGTTGGGTCGAATGGCCTGTTTGCACACTGTAGGGATTGGAATTCTAAACCCAATATGGTATTATCGATATAGAACAAGACAAGAGTCCCCAGTTTGCTACAGACCAACCAGACTGCCTCAAACTAGTTTAAGAGGGTAGCTTGGATGCCAAACCTTTATTATTTTAAAGGTAGATGTGAAATGGTGTTCCAAATGTGATGCTACTAGTCAAACCTCTCACCATTAAGCAAAACACAATATTTTTAAAGACTCGAATGAAAACCCATTCGAAATGAAAAGGAATTTGGAATAATTTAACTATTGGAAACCTGAACTAAATAATGGATACAGTACCTTCTACAGATGAACTGTTCCAATATACTAACATCCCATAAACACACATATTTGCATAAAGGAACATTCAGGCAGACATTCTTGCATACAGTTCTCCAATCCAGGAGGAATCAGCATCAAGTCAGGTTTCAGACAGAGCAGCAGCTGGGGATAAATTACTAGGCCGTTGTTACTACTAATTATTAAAAACTCTAAAAGTGTCGTAAGTTATTTACTTTTGCCGTTTTCAGTCGGCAGTTTGGCCTTTAAGATCTCTTATTTAAAAAAAATGGAGAAAATCACTTTTTTTAAAGTGACAGCATTGTCACACAATTTAGATGCCTGGTCCTTTACTCTCCGGGCTTCCTCGTGCTACTGATCACAAGGTCACCTGGGAGGGACAAATTCAGGTACAGACCAAGTTACAAGGATGAATCTCATAACTTCTGAAACACCCCTGTCCGTGGACCATCACGTGGGACATACTGGGAAGTGAACAACAGCCTGACGCACACCACTTCACTGTTTCTCAGCTTCACAATGGCAGCACTCCATACACTAGGGAGCCAAAAGCAAAGGCCAGGGAAAGATACGGAGGGACAGAAAGATTCGCATTAAAGACAGAAACAGGCAGTTAATTAACTGAAAAATGTTGTGGAAATATGCAGAAAAAGACAGGGCAGTGGGACTAACTGGAGAAGTGAGATCTTCGAGACAAAACTTCCAAGAATGACAACATTGAATAAAGGCATTGTCAAATCAGCTGAAATGGTTTGTTACATCAAATTCTGAATCTACATCACAGAACACCACAAACAACATAAACTGGGACAAGATGACAGCCCAGCATGGAGGGCTGTGCAGAGCATGCTAGTATGTTGCTCAGTAAACTGCACTATTTGCCCAGCATGAGAGTCTTGCAAACTTTACTATCATATGCTATCTATCCTCGCATCAGATTACTGCCGACAATGGGAAGATTTGCTGTGTGCGTGTGTTCATCAGAAACTGAGGGAGAGTGCGTGCGTAAGGAATTGATTGCTTTTGGTGCACCATGCTGGTGAGAAAGTTCAAAGGGATATTCTCCATGATAAGGTTACAAAGTCTCAACAGACCCGGGGAGTTTTCAGACATGCAACACAACCATAATATTTTTTCCTAGCATAGAAAGTAAGGATATATATATTTTTTCCGATGTGCATCTGCGTAAGATAATCTGGGCAGGTCCAGGAAAAGAGAAGCCGGGTCCATCTCCAATTCGGTCCCCAAGACCCACTCTACCACACCTAACGCAGTGCTCCAATATATACGAAGCCTGAAGCAGGACCACATGCAATGAGTAAGAGTGCCTATAGTCATTCTGCATTTAAGACACGCTGAAGATAATCCCACTTTGAATTTTTAGAGAAAATCTGGCGTCAGAAAGAACCTATGAAGATTTTTCAACTGCATGGAATGGGTTCTATTACAGATCAAAATCCTTCGAGCATTTTCACAAATATCCTCCCATGTCTCCGAAGATATCTAAAATCCCAATTCTCTCGCACAGACGTCACGAAGCTGCACAGTGTTGTCTGCGGGGACACTCTCCAACAAATGGTAAAGGGTACTGACAGAGAGTGTATTCTTTACAATAATCATCTGCTTCTCTGTATCGGATCTATAAGTGGTTTTTAAAATTGTGTTTTTTAATCAAATCTCTAATCTGGAAAAAAAACAGAAGAAGACTCTACTAGGTAGTCCATACTTGCGAGTTATTTGATCAAACGGTATCATTGTTTCTCCTTCAAGTAACACGTGGTCGCTCAGTGGTTTGCACTGCTGACTCACAGCACAAGGGTCACGGGTTTAGTTCCAGCCTTGGTTGACTCGCTGTGTGGAGTTAGTATAATCTCAACTGTGTCTGCGTAGGTTTCCTCCCACAGTCACAAACATGTGCATGTTAGATGACCTGGCCATTGCTCAATCGCTCATAGTGTTCCAAGATCTGTAAGTTGGGGCATTAGTCATGGTAAATATAGGATGGTAGTGAAATGGGTCTGGGTGGGTTACTCTTCAGAGGATCGAAGTGAACTTGCTGGGCCCAAGGACCTGTTTCCATACTGTAGGGATACTAATAATTCTAAATCACCCAAGCAAGGTACCCCCATCGCTGCCCACAGTAAAAACCTGGAATCCATTATCCCCGGTATACCAATTATAGGACTAAGAAACATGGATTTGGCTGTATTGCTTCGATCTGACGCATTGTCCTTGAAGTTTTAACAGTATTGATAATCATTATTTTATGACAATATTCCAAAATGTTGTCATTTTATGTAAGAACAACAGATTAATAAGGGTTCACTTTGTCTGAGAGGGCTCAATTTCTAGCCATATCGATGCTGGGACCTCAGCGGCCCAGGCACTAACATACGATGAAAAAAAACTTAATTGATTGCTTTTAATCGGGGAGATCTAACCTACACATCCCCGGGTACTATAGGCAATTAAGCATGGCCAATCCGCACTAAGCTGCATATCTATGGACGATAGGAGGAAACGAGAACACTGGGAGGAAATCCACACAGACATGGAGAGAATGTTCAAAATCCACGTAGAGAGTTGCCCGAGGTTGGAACTGAACGCAGCTACTTGGTGACGGGAGGTATCAGTGTTAACCACAGATCCACCATGCGCATCTGTTAGTTCTGTTAGTTACTTTTGGCTAACTAAAGAAATCTGCATGATTTGTTCCTGTCACTGAACCTGACTCAGTCTGAGAACTTTATCATCGGCCATATCACCAACCTGGTTACATTTAAAATTTGGTGTCAGCAGTGGAGGAATGGGACGAGAAAATGAAACAGTGACACCTTCCAACATCCTTCAGAGCAGGAATTAGGATAAATCCACAAAGTGGGATTTCAGTCAAGTGGGAATTCTCTTTCTCAGAAGTTTGGTGTGGCTGGACCTTTACATTACATCGAAGCTGCTTTGTCTGATTTTCCATGGACAGGTGAATCAGGGATAATGATGCATGGAAAGAAAAGTGCAGCTGGGATCACAATGAGATGAGCCATGACCTTATTTACTGGTGGAGTAGTGTGAAAGGGCCGAATAGCCCACTTGTGTCCCTCAGCCCTATGTTCTGATGTTCCATTCAGCCCTCGACATGCTAAACCGGGGCAGATCGAGGCCACTCCGATGGTTAGGTGTAGTTTTGGAAATGTACTTGGAAAATCCAGGCTGGATCAGGAAGTGACCACCACCCCAACCCCCCAGTCCCTGTTTCCAGGCTTCCCCTCTCTGTAACTTCTCCTCCAGATGTGGGTCATGTTGCAGACCCAGATACGCTGGGAATCAGCCACATACCCCACCCAGGGTTAAAACAACAAATCTTCTGCTCTCCCTTAATGCAACATTGTACAACACGATTTCCAGAGAAATAACCCGTTACTTTCCAAAAGCATAACATGTGAAATTAATAAATAGGAACAGGAGTGGGTCAATCGGCCCCTCAAGCTAATCCTGTCATTTAATAAGAACATGGCTGATCTACTCCAGGGCTCAACTCCACTCTCTTGGCAACTCCTTGTATCCCTCCACACCTCTCTGGGTTAGGGAATTCCAGACATTCACTGCCTTCGGAGAGAAGACATGACTCTGCATCTCAGATTGAAATCGATGTTCCTTATTCGGTATCTATATCATCGAGTTCAACACTTTGCTCAAGAATGGAAAAACACTTCTCAACATCTACCTTCTCCAACCCCTTCTGTTTCTTGTATGTTTCAGCAGTATCACTCCTCATTCATTTAAACCCCAATGAATTATCTCCTCACCATCTTAGAGATGCTCAATAACACAACCCTTTCTTCCCAGGAAACCGCGTAATGAACCAACCGAGTTCCTTGCTGCATCATCATGCTGACTTTATGTTTCATACACAGGAAGACTCCAATGCCTTTCCTGTTCCTTTTCTGAAAGTCCTCTCCATTAAGGAACAGCCTGCCTTTTGATTCTCAGTGTCATCCTCAAACTCGAATGTATATTGCACTCAGCTCCCTCCTTCAGGCTGTCAGTATAGATCGCAAATAACTGATGCCATCAGACTGATATTTGTGGTACTCCAGCAGATAAACGTTTACCATATTGATCCATTAATCCTGACTCTCCGATTTCTGTGTAAAACAATCA
Source organism: Chiloscyllium punctatum (assembly GCF_047496795.1). Taxonomy (NCBI): domain Eukaryota; kingdom Metazoa; phylum Chordata; class Chondrichthyes; order Orectolobiformes; family Hemiscylliidae; genus Chiloscyllium; species Chiloscyllium punctatum. Next base: position 50,767,180 of record NC_092754.1, on the reverse strand, counting down.
TCATCCCATGTTAATACAGTATCCTACGTCCTGGAGGTTCTGTTTTGTGTAAGAACTTTTGTTTTGTAATACCTTGTGGAAAATCTCTGGAAAGCCTCGTGTCCACCAGATCCCCTTAATCAAGTCCGCTTGTTACATTTACAGGCATCTCCAGAAATAATTTGAATGATTTTACAATGCAAAATATCATTTTCCTTTCACAAAACCACCCTGACTCTGCGTGAAGCTTTTCTAACTGTCCATGCTTGCCAGGTTTTCCAAACTATACTAGTCCTATCTGTTTTCATTAGGTCCATGGGCCTCTAAATTTTTCCCATTCATATATTTGTCCAAATGTTTTTTAAATGTTGTAGCTGTCCTTGCATCTCCCACTCTTCCTCTGGAAGCTCATTCCATATCCACACCGCCCTCTGTGTAAAAAAGCTGCCCTTTAGTCCCTTTTAAATCTACCCTCTTTCACCTTAAACCTATTCCCTCTATGTTTGGATTCCCCTACCTTTGGAAAAGACCTTGACTATTCACCCTATCCATACCTCTCATTATTTGATAAGTTTCTATAATGTCACTCCTCAACATCCTACACTCCATCTGATACTAACTTCAAGAACAAGCGTTTAAAGATAAGCACTGCAAAATTAAGTAATATTAAAAATGACAGGTAACCAACACTCGGCCCAAAAGTCAAACTGTGATTGTTTTTCTCCATGTTACAATACTAAGGCAGCATGAAACACTTACTAGTGCCAATAAGAAGTCAAGCACCTGAATTCCATTATCTATAGGGGGTGATGATCACGAACGTGAAATTGTATCTGTGGCCAGATGTATATACCACATGGTCAACATTCTCCCTCCTGGCCTCCGTATAGCTTTGTGTGGTTGTGTCTTTTTTATCTTGCATTCAATAAAGAGAACCCCTTTTCCCCATTCACACCTTAAATTCGACCTGTTATACAGAATCTTTCCTTTCACCACTGCTAAAAGCCCATTTTTCTTTTGCCACACCCTCTTTTCCCTGCCACCCATCCTCTACAACTGGCAAGGGACTAAACGACCATTTTGCAATTGTATTCATTTTTGAAGAATTGTCACACTGGACTGGAAACGCTAATTCTGTTTCTCTTTCTCTGCAGATGTTGACAGACCTTCTGAGTTTCTCCAGAAATGAATAGGCACAGAACAATTTTTCAATTAAATAAATAATTATGGATACTGGAAATAAAAATAAAAAGCCTTTATAGAAGGTTCACTGGACCTGAAAGTTTAACTCTGCATTCAGTCCAGAAAATTCTTCAACATGTTTTGCAATTTCTTCAGAAATTTCTGTTTTTGAACACTTTCCAACGAGGTATTGTCAAAGATGCCCAAACATCCTGTCCAACATGGAGCGTTGTACACTGGGAACTGAACAGTAACGCATGGTGATAAGTTCCTTGACTCTGAAACTGCATAAGGCTGGCATCATTGATACTGCAGTGCTCTGAATCATGGTCAGGGAGAAAAACAGAAGGAAACACATTCACTTCAAATACAGGAGATGGCATTACTGAAAGGAAAAGATTCAGATTACTACCTTAAATGGATCTTGTTTATGTAACAATTTGGAGGCGTGACACCAAGGAAAGACTTTCAGCAGAAAGAGAATATGAAAATGAAAGTTTTTCCGCATCAGAAACCAGAGTAGGTCACTGAATACAGGGCTGATGGGTGACTGGGTCTCGGTGTGAACTGGGGGGCAGTCAGTAGAATTGAATTGTAGATATTGCAGCTAAAACTTGGTTATCATCTGATGCTGTAGATTTCAATGACAATCTGTAACCTTTCCCCCAGGATAGTCCATCCATCTACCATTTCGATCAAGCCGATCCATGGGTCAGTGACGAGTGTGGGTGAACATGGTCGGCTCGGAATCACGTGCACCTAAACCTGATGACAATCCATTAAAGCTACCGCATTTGACTGGTTACACTACGAACAGCAGGACTAACATCTGATACTGAGAGAGAGATGATCCCAAGACTAACAAATCAGATATAAGCTATGTCGTCCTGTCAAATCGATGCATAAAAGTCGATGGGCCATTAAACAACTTACTGGAGGAGAGGACTCCACAAATATCCGCATCCTAAATAATGGAACAGCCCTGTGCATCCATGTAAAAGATGCAGGATCTGCACCATCCTCAGCGAAGTGCTGAGTCGATTACCCACCTTACCCTCAATATGATACCCTCAGAAGCGCAGATGCCCGTCTTAACCAATTCAATTCACTGCACGTGATATGAAGCAACAGCTGGACGCTGTAGATATGACAAAGGCATTTGGCCCTGACCCCATTCCTGCAATAGGACTGAGGACTTTTGCTACACAACACGCAGTGTACCTGAGGAAGCCGTTTCATTCCAGCTCCAACTCTAACATCTCCCTGGCAATGTGGGTAATTACTCAACTATGTCCCATCCCCTAAGAAGGGAATAATTAAAATCAGACCAATTACCACGCCCTCAATCCCATCACGATAGTCAAATTGGTTGGGGTTATTTTTGATAGAGCTGTCCAACAGCACAGAAATAATTGGTTCAGTGTGTTTTCAGATAGGCCCCCATGTGGAGATGGTGCTGTTGTGGAATTGTCATTGGATTGCTAATCCAGACCAGGATAATTCTCTGGCAACTGGTGCAAGTTAAAAACAATTAATAAAATATCGAGATCTATTATCTGGTGTCAGTAATAGCGATCTTGTATTCAATGTCGATTATAGATGTCGATCTCCTTCCCCAGTGTACTTTCGGGAAGTGAATCTCCCGTGCTTTCCTGTCTGGCCTAAAAGTGACTCCAGACACACAGACATGTGATACACTCTTCAATGGTCTCTGAAACAGGCAAGCAAGGCACTCAATTGTATCAAACTACTCCGAGAGCTTAAAGGATAAACCCGGAGAGAACAGCCGACACCAGCCTCGTTATCAGAAAAGAGAACGGGAAACACAATCTTGTCGACCCTGCAGAGACCTCCTTCCGAACAGCTGAGAGCTTGTGACAACATTTACAGAGCTTTCCCACACACTGCACAGAAGTATCGGGAAAGGAATACGTCATACAACTTTTTGAGCTTTCCCTATTCTAGTTAACGGGCCGAACATCTCCTCAACGCAGATTTCCCCATACAATATACATATTCCTTAACATGTTTAAACATTGTGAACCATAAAATGAGAACTGCTGTAGTCCATTCAGCCCATCAGTTTTGTGCCTCCATTCTATGTACAGGCAGTTCACCAATAACACGTGTTGATTAAAAACAATTCGGCTGCAATGCAATTCATGAAACTTTTTCTATAAAGTGAACTGGCGTTTACTGTGACGCGATTCCTTGGCTGGCACCAGCTGAACAGCAAACCCAGCCTCAGAAACCCTCTATCTACAAAAGGTACAATCAATGTGTTCAGCTAAAACAGGAGTGCAATTGGCTCTTCAGGCCTTGAAACTGAGCCTGAAACTGGTAATTGTAGTCTATATTTAAAAAGAACTTTATTTCAAACTGTGGGGGGAATCTTGGGGAAAACTGGAATTCGGCATCGGTATCACATGGTCGGTCAGCCCCCGCGCGCTTTCTGGTGAAGATTGTGGTGAAAGGTACAGTGCACCAGTGAGTGACTGTCGTGTGAAAGCGTTACATTTACAGCACTGTTCCATTACAACATGTAATTTAAAGATTTATTTAGACTATCCTATTGTGTGTTAGACCAAATTTAAATTTTGGTTTTTACTGATAATTTTGGGGGTTCGCCACTTACCCTCTTTTTTCCAAAGACTCCATTATTAATATTGCACGATTTTCTACACACAGTGTTGTACAGGAACACAGTTTTGTGTTATTGGAGAACAACCTGGAATAATAGCTGATCTTCTATCTTCACACCATACTCCTGCTCTCTCCCTATCCCTTTAGTTTCCAGAAATCCTTATTTATATTCAGCCCCTTGATTTCCACAGCCTGATCTGGGAGAGAGTACCACTGGTTCGCCACTCTCTGAGTGCTGTCATTTATTCTCATCTCAATGCAAAGTGGCTTGTCTGTGTCTAATATTGTGGCCCCTTGTTTTAGACGTTCCAGCCAGGCGATTTACTGATCTGCTTCTAATCTGTCTCGCCCTGTCAGAGTGTTATATATTTCACTGTGATTTTCACTCATTTTCCTAAAGCCCATGGAATGCAGGTCCAGTCGACCCAAACTCTGCTCCCACAAGAAGTCTGTCATCCCAGAGATCAGTCTGGTCATCCTTTGAAACTCTCCCTCAATGTCAGGTTTGTCGTCTGTTAGGAAAAGAGACCAAAACTGCACACAATAAAGCACAATGTTCGAGATGGGGTCTCACCACCGCCCGGTACAGCTGCAGTGAGATACATTTACTCCTGTACTCAAATCCCCCTGAAATGAAGGTGAATACAGCATTTATCTTCCTTCCTGCTTTCTACTCCTGCAATATTGCTTTCAGTGACCGGTGTACAGGGAGATCCAGATTCCTTTCAAAGTTACAGTTCCCCACTTGCTGGGCCTATATACAATTGTCAGCGTGCCAATGCAATTCTGGCTTCAGAACTTACTGCCCTACATGGACTCTGAGGGCCACGCAGAAATAAACAAAAATGCAGCTTAAGTTCATTTATAGAGCAACATTTTTCAAACACTCATTTTTCAAATGGGAGGCTGCCATTCTATTGTTACCATCAAAGTACACAACATCTCATCTCCCCATTACTCTCCATCTGCCACGTATTTGCCCAGTCACTCATTTGTTTCAATCACCTTGGAACTTTTTTACATCCTCCTCATCCACTCACAAGCTGACATCGTTTAGTGCTGTCAGCGGACTTGGGAATATTGCATTTTCGCCCCTCACCCAAAGGTATTGGGAATAGCTGGAGCCCAAGACACGATCCTTACAATATCCTCCAAGCCTTCCATATAAAAATAAAACATTGTTTTATTCCTACTCACTGTTTCCTGCCAGCTCTCCCATTGTGAATCTATGACCATATATTAGTCCGAGTCCCATAGGATTCGAATTTGCACAATAGGCTTGGGGCTTTATCAAAAATCTTTCTGAGATTCCACTCGCATGGCATTGATACCCCCTACATAAATTTCCTAAAAGCCACTTTCTCAAATATGATTCCCATGTCATAAATCTATGTTGACTTTGTCTATGCCCATTAATTTCAGTCCAATACTTTCTCTAAACTGTTCAGTTGCTATTTTCATTCTATTCCCTTTTACGCACAAGACTGAAATTCCCTAGTATTGCCAGGAAGTTTTCTTTTTTGTTTTGTTTTCTTCTGTGAAGGCATAACTAAGGTATTTGCTCCATAGTTCTGCTATTTCCCGGTCCTCAATTATCTGGCATCAGACTCTAAGAAAACTGCAATTTTTTTCTCTTAATTTTGCCATTGTCATATTTCCAGAAAATAATACAAGTTCTCTATTGACAACTTTGTTAAGATATTCTTCAGAAAGCCATCAATTCCTACCTTAAGCTACTCAATGATTGACTTTCCACAGCCATACAATCACAGAAGCACAGACTCTGTACTACCAGAAATACAGCACGGTCTACATTAGGCCCACTTTCCGACATAAGACCGTAGCCGTGAATCTTAAAGCATTTGAAGTGCACAACCATTTGGTTTCTAATGGTTTGAGGTTACCATGACAACTCCACTCTCAAGAAGTCCATTCCAGACCCCAACACCCTCTCGTTGAAAAACAATTCCCAAATCTTCACTAAACCGCAAATCCTTCACTTTAAAAGTGTGGCCCTTTGAGTCAAAGCAACAGCTGCTGTCTATCCACCCTGTCCATGTACCTCGTAATCCTATCCCTCTTAATAACAGCCTTCTCTCCTCCAAACTAAACAACCTGAGGTTATCCAGCCTCTCTGCATAGCTGATATGCTCCATCCCAGGGAACATCCTGGTGAATCTGCTCTGCACCTCCTCCACTACAATCACATCCTTCCTGTAATGTTGTTCCCAGACCCACACACAATATTCCATCATGCCCTCACCACAGTTCCGCATAGTTCTTATAATCTATGCCTCGATGACAAAAGGCTATGTTTACATTCCCCTAGCCTTTCCCAGATTGTGTATTAACCTGTGCAGACACATCAGCAATGTGTGGAGAAGCACCCTCTGAGCTTTCTAGTGTGCTGCCTTTAATTGAGTACTCCCCTGTCTGGCTCCTTCTTCCAAAGTTGCTAAACCTCATATTTATCAGGGTTACATTTTATCTGCCATTGCTCTGCCCATCTGACCATTCCATGAGCATCGACCCGTAACATAAGGCCTTCCTCCTCACTGCCAACCACCCGGCCAATCTTTGTATCAAACCCAAACTTATTTATTACACACCCCACCCCTCGTCCATATTCACAGCTGCATCATTTATGAATACCGCAAATAATAAGGTTAAAAATCTCTCAACATCAGTTATATCACGTGGTTGTGCACGTTGATGAAGAAGCTACGTTTCGAAAGCTCGTGCTGCCGAATAAACCTGTTAGACTATGGTCTGGTGTTATGTTATTTTTGATTTGTCCACCCCAGCCCAACACTCGCACCTCCGAATCACAAATACTAAGGGACCCAGCACTGATGCCTGTGGTACACCATTGGAAACTGGCCTCCAGTCACACAAACAGCCTTCTACCACTCTCCTCTTTCTCCTACGACTAAAGTTGATTTAGATGCAACTTGGCAAGTCACTAATGAGTCCTACGTGTCAATTGGTTATTCCGCTCCACTTGACACACTTGTAGGTTTTCTGGGGATTCTCCGTAATCTCGCCTTGCCTTGTCCCTGTGTGAGTCAGTCCCTTCCACGCACAGAATTTCCTCCTTATTGCAGTCTTAAATGGTTTGTCCCTTATCCTGCCATTATTTGCATTGAATGTGGATTAGACAGCCAGATAAACATCCTGTTAATTTCCAACTTGTCGCATGTTTTGTGAGTTTTATAAAGTTCACAGTGACCCACCGCTGGTTCTTTGAACCTCAAGAGAACATAGGCCGAGTTTCCTCATCACGCAAGCTTGCCACCTGAGGGATTTGTCTGGGTAATGTCCATTGCACTTCCTCTGTGGTCAGTATATTCTTTCTCAGATTCGGTCACCAAAACTGTGCACAATACTCCAGGTACAGTCTCACCAACACTCTGTGAAACTGCTTCAACATGTCTTTACATCTATATTCTGACTCCCTTAAAGGAAGGCAAACCAAACTTTAGGTTTCCACTTACATATATTCCTCCAAATACCCTTCACGTCATTGCATTTTCGAACTCACTGTGTGGGTTCTGATAGAAAGCCTTCTGATAATCTAAAATATGCCAATTCTACTGGATCCCCATTATCTATGCTATAAGAATCAACTTCAAACAATTCCAAAGTTTGTCAAGTATGATGGCCCTTTCAGAAATGCATACTGAGTCTCTCCAATGTTGCTGTTAATGTCTAAGTATCCAATATCACATCCTATATAATAGATTCCAACAGTTTTCCGACAAATGTCAAGTTAATTTGTCAGCAGTTCTCCACACTGTCTCTTCTTCCCTTTGTAGATGCTTGGACTCCCTTCCATTCATCTATCGTGCTTGGATCACGTTTACGAGTGTACATTTATCTACATCAGCTTCTGGACTCTGCAGAATGTACAGGAAAATAGAACACAGTCATCGACAATGCAATCAATACATCTATTTGTGATTTATTTCTGAAGATTTTGGTATGAAGTACATCTGGACTGTCAAGCTTAGCAATGCTCAATCCAGCTGCATATTTAATATTGCCTTGTTACTGATATGAATTGACTTTATGTCTGTACTTCCACAAGTCCTATACAATCACTTCGTATTTCTGGGTGATTTTCTGGATCTTACTCCATTAAGACAGATGTATAGTAACTGGGCATTTGCTTTACCATTTCCCTGTTATTCACCATAAACCCATCTCTCCCGATAGCAAATTTCCACATTTGACAATGTTTTTTTTCTTTTGAAATATAGATCATAGATTTTTGTGTTTGTGTTCCTGTTTGTTTGCATGCATGTTCGCTTTTTGGTTTCCTGATCAGTTTCATGGCCCTCCTTTTCTGGAATGCAATTTTCTAAGAATTCTTAGGATTCCACAATGTCTGGAATTCTTTTGAAGTTACTTCCTGTAATTAATATATTCTTTAATTTGTTATGTTAATCATCATCGAATCACTTACTCACTCTTTGGTGTTTTCACCTGAAATAAGTAGACATATCTTTCAGACTATGCAGTATTTCTAAAAATCTCCTGGTCCTGACCAGATAAATTCAGGAACACTGCAGGAGGACAGAGAAGTAATAGTGGGGGCCCTGATTGGTAGCCAAAGGGTGAGGTCGCGGAGGACTGGAGCATAGCGAAGCTGTTCCCTTATTCAAGAAGAGCTTCAAAGAAAAACCTGGGACCTATAGACCAGCAAACCTGATATCTCTAGTAGACAGGTTTCTTGAGAAGATTAAAGGGTTAATGGTAGTGTTCTTAGTCAGGTGGAGGAACAGAAGGATCTTGGGGTCTATGTACATAGATCTTTGAAGGTTGCCACTCAGGTGGATAGAGTTTCTAAGAAGGCCTATGGAGTATTATCGTTCCTTAGCAGAGGGATTGAATTCAAGAGTCGTGAAGTGATGTTGCAGCTGTACAGGACTTTGGTTAGGCCACATTTGGAGTACTGTGTGCAGTTCTGGTCGCCTCACTTTAGGAAAGATGTGGAAGCTTTGGAGAGGGTGCAGAGAAGATTTACCAGGATGTTGCCTGGAATGGAGAGTAGGTCGTACGAGGATAGGCTGAGAGTTCTCGGCCTTTTCTCGTTGGAACGGCGAAGGATGAGGGGTGACTTGATAGAGGTTTATAAGATGATCAGAGGAATAGATAGAGTAGACAGTCAGAAACTTTTTCCTCGGGTACAACAGAGTGTTACAAGGGGACATAAATTTAAGGTGAAGGGTGGAAGGTATAGGGGAGATGTCAGGGGTGGGTTCTTTACCCAGAGAGTGGTGGGGGCATGGAATGCGCTGCCCGTGGGAGTGGTAGAGTCAGAATCATTGGCGACCTTTAAGCGGCATTTGGATAGGTACATGGATGGGTGCTTAATCTAGGTTAGAAGTTCGGCACAACATCGTGGGCCGAAGGGCCTGTTCTGTGCTGTATTGTTCTATGTTCTATGTTCTATGTTCTATTCTGAGAGGGACGATATACATGCATTTGGAAAGGCAGGGTGTGATTATGAGGAGTCAGCACGGCTTTGTGCGTGGGGGATCATGGCTCAATAATTTGTTAGAGTGCTTTGGTGAAGTGACCAGTAACTTTACAAGGGCTTGGTGGTATATGTAGTGTATATGGATTTCAGTAAGGCCTTCAGTAAGGTTCCACATAGTAGGCTGCTCTGGAAGTTTAGATCATATAGAATTGACGGGGAGCCTGCAAATCAGATCATAGATTTGCTTCATTGTAGGAAAACAGAGGGAATAGTGGAAATATGCTTGTCGGGCTGAAGGCCTGTGATGAGTGGAATGCCTCAGGGATCGGTTCTGGGACTATTACTGCTTGTTTTATGCATGTATATTGTATATATATTTACATATTACACACATCTATGATTTATACGAGAATGTACAGGCATGAATTATAAGTTTCAAAATGACACTAAAATAGGCGGTATCTTGGACAGTGAGGAAGATTATCAGAAATTTCAGAAATTACAGCAGTGCCTTGATCAGGTGAGGAAGTGGGCCGAGAAATGGCAAATGGAGTTTAATACAGATAAGTGTAAGTTCTTGCATTTTAGAAAGTCAAATCAAGGTAGGAGTTTCATGGTGAATGGCAGGGCCTTAAGGACTGTATTGAGACAAAGCGACCTTGGAATTCAGGTTCAAGGTTCTCTGAAAGTGGAGTCACAGGTAGAGAGGGTAGTGAAAAAGGCATTTGGCAAACTGGCCTTCATCAGTCAGAGTAATGAGTATCGAAATTAGGGAGTTATGTTGCAGTTAGACAGGATGGTGGTGAGGCAATACTGGTAGTGTTATGTGAAGTGTTGTTCACTTTACTACGGGAAGGATGTTATTATACTGGAAATAGTACAGAAGAAATTTACAAGGATGTTGTCCGGACTCAATGGTCTGAGTTATAGGGAGAGGTTGGGCAAGCAAGGAGTTTTTACTTTAGAGTGTATGAGACAGAGGGGGATCTGATAGAAGTGTATACGATCATGAGAAGCATGAATAGAGTGAATGCACTCAGTCTTTTTCCCCTAGGATTGAACAACCATGGACTAGAGGGCATCAATTTAAGATCCTAGGGGAAAGAGTAAAAGGGAACCTGAGGGGCAATTTCTTGTATACACAGCGTGGTGTGCACATGGAATGAGATGCCAGCAGAAGTGGTTGAGGCGGGCAGATACACAAATTTTAAAATGCATTCGGACAAATACACGGATAGGAAAGAATAAGAAGGATATGGGGCAAGGGCAGAGAAATGGGGTTAATGTGAATGGACATTTTGTTCGGAATGGACCAATTTGGGCTGAAGGGCCTTTCTCCGTGCTGTCGGAGTCTATGACTCTCACAATTGTCTTCTCCCATTGATTGTTATATTATACTTGCCCAATTCATTGGAGTGTACTTGACCCTCTAGCCTCCAGGCTTCCATGATGTTTGACCAGAATGATCAAACATTCGATACTGTATTCAGACGCCGTGCAAAAATGCAACATATTGATGTCACTATTCCTCCAAAGCTGCTTCAGAGCAAGGTTATTAATTAGTCCTCCTGACAACACAACACCAAATCTGAAATAACCTGCTCTCTAATTTGGTTCACAACATACTGTTCAATCTACCTGATATACACTTACGGAAGTTTTTCTTCACAGTATTAGTAGTCACTGCAGTTTCGGTGCAACTTGAGACCATCCATTATTACTGCAGCACCCACGATTATTTGTTACTCATTCGCAGGATGAGGGCGTCGCTGGATAACCAGTATTTATTGCCCATTCCAGAGGGCAGTTAAGAGTCAGCAGCGTTGTCTTCAGTCTGCAGTCACATGCAGGCCACACCAGGTAAGGACAGCAGTATCCTTCCCTCAAGGATATCACTGAACCAGATGAGTTTTTCCAACAATCGACAATGGATTCCTGGTAATCATAAACCCTTGATTCCAGATACATATTGAATTCAAATTCCACCATCTACCATGGCAGGATTTGAATTCATGTCCCCATAATATTACCTGGGTCTTTCGGTTAAGACCCCAGCGATAATATCACTGTGTCATTGCTCCCCCTTGCATATACTTCATGCCTAATTTCCAGAGCATATATTGTAAAGTATTTACGTGACAGATTTGGTTTTGATATATAACACACTAATGTTTGCTTCACCTTGCTATTTGTAACATCCACCCAAACTGATTCTGTGGGAAGTGTGGGAAAGGGTCTGTGGCGTTATTAGCGGTAGACTTGGACAAGACGTTCAGGGAGACTCACCTCAACGCTGAGATGATCTGAAGAATTGGTCAGCAATACAGGACAAGCATCAATATTCTTTACCCCCAACTTGCCAGGATAAGTATCACCATATTCTTCTTCTCCATCGCACTCACTGTATATCTGTTATAACACCTCCCCCTGAACAAGGCTCACACGCTACCTGCAAATAAGGCTCCAGCACAACCACACTCACTGTTGAATTCAGCACCTTCCTTCCCCCACTTTTTCTGTCCCTGACGCAATAGCCCCGCACACTAATACCACTGCATGGATACAACACTGTGGTCAGACTCCTTCCGGACAACTCACCCTTCCCCCTTCCCCTATAAAAGCAATAACAGCAGGGGCACCCACTCCCACCCTCACTCCGTCCCTCCTCTTCTCCCATTCCAGGAGAAACATCCTGGAATAGGACATAAAGGGTCAAGCATGGTGTTAGAGGGCCCGATATCCATTCCCTCACCCTCTACCTCGACATGTGGGGAGGATCCTGGAAAGAGCCAGAGAGGACCAGGACACCTTGTGTGGAGATTCTCAAACATCGACGTCCCACCAACCAAGTAAGCAGCAATGTTCAGTCAAGAGCAATTCTCAATTTAAACTTGCTGGCAGTTCCAATTTCATCTCTCTCACTTTTCAGGCTTAGTTAAAAGCATTAATGAAAGACTAAAAATAAAAATAATGTTTATGCTCTTCAGTAAAAATGTTAAAAAGAAAAAATAAACGATATTAGTACGTTTCGAAAAATCTAAAACATGACGTTCATTCAAAATTATGGGCAATCCTCGTAAATACTCGAGATCATTTCTCTCAATAAATCTTCTTACCAGTGTTTGTATTCCCGCATCTGTTTCTTTAACTTCAACGGAATATCGTGCCCTGCTATCAGATGCCTACAGTAAATGTCCCTTCCTCTCTGAACTTTTCGTAAACTGTCAATATATTTCCAAATAACTGGATGTTCCACATCAAGTTCGCATTGTCATCTCCTGTGGGCAGCTTCTGCATTATTGTCTGTTTTGTCCTCATTGTTTAAAGTTCTTTCATATAAATTCCACATTCCAACTGGAAAAAGCGGTGGACGCCGACCATTTCCTCTGCGTAATCTTCTACCTCCATAGTTATCCTCGAACCAGTCCAGCAGCGGTTGCAATTCATCTGGAAGCGCATCAGTCAAATGTTCAATAGCTTCATGAATGTTTTCAATGTGAATAATTGCAAGACCAATTATCATTTTAGCTCTGAAACAAAACTCTGAGTCAATGTTACACTTACTCAAGTGTCCTTTTAATATTTTTACTAAAGGGAATAAACATTATTTTTATTTTTATTGCTTTGATTAATGCTTTTATCGAAGCCTGAAAGGAATAAATATGAGCTGCGCTGAAAAGGTCTGCGCCTAAATGGGTCTGCGGCAAAATGGGCTGCACCAAACAGGCCGCACCAAACAGAATGAAGTATTCAGTAAATTACACAGCCCAGGGGACGCCATATAAACATCCCAGGCTGTTATGCAGAAGCAGGGACAGCCTGGGTAGCTGGCAGGAAGTGCAAAGTAGAGATCATTACTCATTTTGTGTTTGGAAAGTTGCAACGAGTGGAATTCTTCAGGGATCTGTATGAGGTCATCAACAAATTACAATCTATTCTAATGAACCGGATGAAGGAGATGGGGCTCAGTTTGATCATACACCAGGATAGTCATTCAATAAGGTGTCAAATGGAGACAGAGCATCTGCAATGGGATACAGACAGGGGGAGGGTAGAACGTCTGGAATGGAATACAGACGGGGGGAGGGCAGAGCATCTGAAATGGGATACAGACAGTGGAGGAAGACTGACTGCGGTGGGATACAGACGGGGGAGAGCAGAGCGTCTGCAATGGTACAGATGGGGATGGCAGGGCGTCTGCAATGGGATACAGACAGAGGGAGGACATAGCGTCTGCAATGGGATAGGGACAGGAGGAGGGCAGAGCATCTGCAATGGGATACAGCCAGGGGGAGGGTAGAGCACCTGCAATGGAATACAGAAGGGGGAGGGCAGAGCATCTGCGGTGGGATACAGACAGGGAGAAGACAGAGCGTCTGCAATGTGATACAGACTGCCAGAGGGCAGAGCGTCTGCAATAGGAGACAGACAGGGAGAGGACAGATAATCTGCAATAGGATACAGACGAAGGAGAGCAGAAAGTCTGCAATGGGATATGGGCGGGGGAGGGCAGAGCATCTGCAATGGGATACAGACGGAGGAGAGCAGAGCCTCTGAAAGGGAGACAGACTGGGGAAGGGATGCACGCCCGCAATGGGATCCAGACAGGGGAAGGGCAGAGTGTTCAATGGGACACAGCTAGGGGAAGGCAAAGCGTCTGCAATGGGATACAGACAGCGGAGGGCAGAGCGATGGCAGTGCATCTACAATGGGATACAGACAGGGGAAGGGCAGAGCTTCTGCAATGCGATACAGACAGCTGAAGGCAGTGCGTCTGTAATGGGATACAGACGGGGGGGAGGGTAGAACGTCTGCAATGGGACACAGATTGGGGGAGGGCACAGCAACAAGCAATGGCACACAGACAGAGGATAGCTGTGAGCAAAGCTTCAGCAGAAAAAAAGCAGTACAATATATATGTGATGGAAATTTTCTGTTTTGGGGAAAAGGCAAAAGAGCAGAAATTTATTTAAATGTAAGGAGAATGCAGAACTGAGTGTTACAGAGGGATTTGTATGTCATAGTACATGGATCACATCAAATTAACCTGAAGATGCAGCAAGTGATTTGGAAGGTAAATGTCGTGATTCTGTTTCATGCAAGGGGTGTTGGGTATCATCCTAGCGATGTTTTCTGCATCAGTACAGGGCATTGCTGAGATTACATCTGTTGTAGTATGTGTAGTTATAACTGTCTAAACTGAAAATTAAAAAAAAAATGGTTTCGAAACGTCTCAAAGATTTTTCTCTTTACTCATTCTTGGGATGAAGGCATTACGTTATGAAGAATTAATAGTTCAGCGTGAGCGTGAGGGATGTTTTCTTGACCATATAAGACCTTGAGAAGAGTGTAGTTGGTGAATACCGGATGGATATTTCTTCTTGTGTGGAAGAATAAATCTGGGGAAATACTTTAAGAATAAGTCAGGTTTAAAGGAATGGTCATTGGACAGAAACATTGAACTGTAAATTCTCTTCCTACATGCTGACAGACAAGCTGAGCTTTTCCAGCAATTACTGTATATGTTTAAGAATATTCATTTTAACACAGACATTGTGAAGACATGAAACGCTTATGTTTACATTATGCAAGCACATACTAACACATCGTCAAAACAAGTAGGACCACTAATCGTTAATGAATATATTCTGCAATAACACACTGACCTGGAGTCGAGAATGTGATGCAGTCATATAGTTCAGACAATATTCAAGAAGAGCTCACTGAGTCCAGTGTGGGACTGATAACGTTACTGATTTAACTTACAGATGGAAAATGTAACCTATCTGTGGAGAAACATTCTATTGCTCCCTTTCTGTTTCCCTATCGCTCATCACAGCAATGTGTGGATTGAAAAGTCGTCTTTACCACTAATGGAGGATTCCTGATGAGGATTCATTGGAATCTGCCCATTGCCTGAAGCAAAACAATTCAGCTAAATTCAACTGTTTCATGAAGAAATTCCATTGTCAGAAGGCTGTGCAAGCAGAATAACTACAGAACTAATTATTTGACACGATGGTGAGGAGAACAGGCAGGAGATTCTGTGGCTGCAAATGGGAATCTGGAATGGTGTGTAGCCTCCCACATGCCCAGCGTCCAGGATGTCTCAGAGCGGCTGCAGAATGTTCTCACCAGTGGTGGGGGTGGGGGGTGGGGAAGCAGCCAGAAGTCATTGTGCACATTGGTACAAAGGACAGAGTGACACAGGTAGAAATAGTGATGATATCCTGCAGAGTGATTGTAGAGAGCTAGGGGAAAGGATAAACGACAGGGGTAATATACAGTTTATTTCCAGTGCTCCATGCTAGTGAGGGTAAGAACAGGAGGATAATGCAGATGATAGGGTGGCTAAAGAATTGGTGCAGGGGCAGAGATTTTTGGATTACTGGGATCTTTTGTGGGGCAAGGTGACGTGTTCAGGAAGGACGGGTTGTACCTGAGCTGGAAAGGGGTCAATATCCTGACAGGCAGGTTTGCAACTGCTGCAAGGAAGGGTTTCAACTAGATTGGCTGGGGAGGGGTGGGATCCTCAACAGCAGGGAGGCAAGTGCGAGGCTGGAAGGAGATACAGTAATCAGAAACAGTAAAATGAAGAGACAGGTCAGGCTAGACAACGACATGGAGCAAGGAATGCCTGTTGGATTAAATTTCAACTGTTTCAATGCAAGATAGTTGACAGGTAAGGCCGATGAACTCAGGGCATGGATCGTTGCGTGGGACTGGGATATTATAGTTATTACCGAGACATGGCTAAGGGAGGGACAGCACTGATAGCTTAATGTACCAGGGTACAGGTGCTATATGCGGGACAGAGATGATGGAAGGAGAGGACGGGGAATTTCATTTTTGATTAAGGCGATTAACACAGCAGTAAACGGAGATAAAATAACTGGTGGATCATCCAGTGAGGATTTGTCTGGGTAGCTAATAAATAAGAAGGGAATGGTGATAGTATTTGGATTGTACTATAGGTCCCCAAATAGTAAATGAGGAATTGGGGAACAAAAATATGTAGACAGACTGGGGAGACTTGCAGGGCCAATAGGATTGCATTAGTAGGAAATTTTAATTTTCTTAACATAGACGGGGAATGACAGAGAATTAAGGATTGAGATGGGGAGTATTTATTAAATGTGTTCAGAATAATTTCCTCAAGCAGTCAGTAGAGGGTGTAACTTGGGAAGGGACGAAGCGTGACCTACTCTAAGATCTAGATCAGGGCAAGTGACTGAGGTGACTTGCGGGAGAGCACTCTGGGACCAGTGCTATTAATTTTTAAATAATTATGGAGAAGGACAAAACTGCTCCACATGTTCAAGTTCAAAGTTGGAGCAAGGCGAATTTTCATGGAATTAGACAGGAGCTTGTAAGGGTTGATTGGAGATGTTTGTTTGCAGGCGAAGGGACCTCCTGCAAGTGGGAGGACTTTAAAAGTGAAATGTCTACAGTTCAAGGTCTATATGTTACTGTGAGGGTAAAAGGCAAGGTTGGTAGGAAGAGGGAACCTCGGATGTCAGGAGATATTGAAGCTTTGACCAGCAAAAAGGAGGCGTGGCTCAGGTCCAGGCAGCTGGGATCAAGGGAATACCTGGAGGTACACAGGGGATACAATAGTTTACTGAAGGATGAAATCAGGAAGGCGAAAAGGGGGCACAAGATAGCCTTCGCATAGAAGATTAGGGTGAATCCAAAGAGGTTCATTAAGTATATTAAAGTAAAAAAGAATAGCTAAATGAGAATATGACCCCTCAAAATCCAAAATGGACATGCATGTCTAGAACCGTAGGAGAATTGCGAGATTCTCAATGAATATTTCTCCTCTGTCTTTACCGTGGAGAAATACATTAAACTTGGGAGGTTAACAAAGGTCATGGTGTTATCTTGGGGTCAGTCAATATCACAGGAGAAGACGTGATGGATGCATTAGAATGTATGAAGGTGGATACATCTCCTGGTCCTAAACAGTTGCATCCAAGAATACTGCAAGAGGCTACAGAAGAAACTACGGGGACCCTGGTTGATATTTATGCATCATCATTAGCTACAGGTTAGTTTCCAGAATATTGGAGAGTACCAAATGTTGTGCCATGATTCAAGAAGGGAAGCAAAGAAAAATCTGGGATCTATAGACCAGGAAACCTAACATCTGTGGTAGGTAGGTTACTTGAGAAGACTCTGAGGGATGAGATATACATGCATTTGGAAAAATAGGGTTTTTTTTCGAAATAGTTTTTTTTTTCAGATTCCCTACAGTGTGGAAACATGCCATTTCCCTCAACAAGACCAACCGACCCTCCAAACAGTAACCCACCCAGTCCCATTTCCCTATCCTTCACTTGGAGGTCGCCACTGATGATGTTACCTAGCCAGGTAATGAAAGGTCTGGATATCAAACCTACAGCTCAGCGAGCAAACTTACACCCTACACTATGGGTAACGTAGCATGACCAATTCACCTGACCTATACATCTTTGGATTGTTGGAGGGAAATGGAGCACCCAAGGGAAGCACACACAAAGACAGTAAGAATGTGCAAGCACCACACAGAGTGTCACCCGAAGCTGGAACCAAACCCGGATCCATAACACTATGAGGCAGCAGTACTAGGCACTGAACCACCATGTAAACCTTGCTTTTTTCAACACAGTTCAATGACACAGGGACAAAATCTATTCTGCCCTTCATCCATGATGCAAGTTCCAATATCACATACCATGGATATTTTATTCTCCACTGAAAATGTCATCTTTTATTATTTATTAGTTTATTATTATTAATTTAAATAATTATTAATAGCTGTATTTCGACTGGAAAGATTGCATGGCTTTGTGAGTGGAAGATCATGCCTCTAAAATTTGTTTGACCTCATTGATGAAATGAGCAGGAATGTTGATGAAGGCAGGTCGGTAGACATAGTCTGTATGGTTTTCAGTGAAGCCTTTGATAGGTTGGTCTGGAAGATTAGAGTAGCATGGAATCCAGAAGGAGCTGTCAAACTGGACACGCAATTGTCTTCATGGTAGTACGCAGAGGATAATAGTGGAAGGATGCTCTCGGACTGGAGGCCTGTGACACATGAAGTGCCTCAGGGTCGCTGCTGGGCCCATTGCTGTTTGTTATGTATAACAATGATACTCTTGCGAATGTACAAGGCATAATCAGGAAAGTTGAAAATGACACTAAAATAGGTGGTATCGTGGACAGTGAGGATGTATGTCAGAAATTGCAGCAGGAACTTGATCAAACTGGAGAAGTGGGCCGAGGAATATTTTGACCACGTTAGATCAAGGTAGGAGTTTCATGCTGATTGTTAGGACCTTAAGGAGTGCAGTTGAGCAGAGGGACCATGGAGTTTAGGTCCATTGTTCTCAAAAAGTGGGGTCATAGTTAGACATGGTAGTGAAGAAGGCTTTTGCCACAGTAGCATTCATCCATCAGGACATGGAGGAGAGCAGTTGGGAAGTTACATTGCAGGTATACAGGACATTGGTGAGGCTGCACTTGTAGTGCTGCGAGCAGTTTTAGTCACATTGAGATCGGAAGGCTGATTTTAATTTGGAATGTGTGCAGACGTATTTTACAAAAATGTTAGGACTCAACAGTATGAACTATAGGGAGAGATTGGACAAGCGAGGACTTTTTTCTTTAGAGCACAGAAGACTGAGAGGGATCTTATCGAAGTTTGCATGGATAGAATTGATGAATCGAAGAGGAGAGGGCATCAGTTTAAGGTGAGAGGGGAATGGATAAAAGGGAAACTGATGGAAAATGTTTTACACAGAGAGTGGTACACAAAGGGAATGAGCTGCCAACAGAAGTGGTTGAAGCATTTATATTAACGATATTTAACCGGCATTTGGGCAAGTGCATATATAGGAAAGGACAAGAATTCTATGGGCCAAGTGCTGGGAAATGTGTTTAGTGTAGTTGGATATTTGGGTCAGCATGGACGAGTTTGGGCCAAAGGGCCTCTCTGCCTCTCTCCATGCTGTAGGACTTCATGACCCTACAAATAGAACACCATTTGGGTCAAACTCTCATTTTTCCTTTGGTCATGAGTTCGAATCATATTTGGACAATGTTCTTTCAAGTTAAATTTGCACATATTTTGCTTTTCAGTTTGCTGTCAACAATACGTGTGTGTTTGTGTGTGTGTGTGTGTGTTTGGGCGCGCGCGTGCGTGGGTTTCTCAGTATGTTTCAAAGGGAAATATCTATGTACATATTTGCAATATCCTCTCGTCATTCCTCTTTCCATCATAGTTTGAGCAATTTTGTTTTGGTCATAAACGTGTTGGTTTAGTAGGTTAAAGAAATCTGCCTAACTTGTTCCTAACACTGATCCTGACACACTCTGAGAACTATATCATTGGCCATATCACCAACCTAGTTATAAATATTTTTGTGGCCAGTGGAAGATTGGGGCTAGAAAAGGGAGCAGTAAGCCAAAAAATCACAGGGAGTTATCGACTCAATCAGCCAGTGTCAGTGTCGAGGAGTTCGTTGGAGTGGATTCTGAGGGATAGGATTTACATCTATTTAGAAAGACAAGTTTTGATTAGGATCAGTCAATATGGATTTGTGTGATGGAAATCGTGTCTAATTAATGTGATTGAGTATTTTGAAGAGGTGACAAAGAAGATTGAAGAAGACACTGTGGTATACATTGTCTACACAGACTCCAGCAAGGCATTTAATAAGGTTCCCCATCGTAGATAGATTACTAAAATTAGGTTATATGTAATCTAAGAAAAGCTAACCAATTGGATACAAAATTACATTGAAGGTAATAGATTGTTTTCCAGACTGGAGACCTATGGCCAGCGGTGTGCTGAAAGAATCAGTGCTGAGCTCACTGTTTTTCTTCACCGATATGAACAAATTTGATGTGATTATCAGAGGCATGGTTAGTAAGTTTACAGATAACATCACCAACGTGGATAAGTGGACAGTGAAGAATATTATCTCAGAATATAACGGGATCCTTGACCAACAATGAGCCAAGGAATGGCAGATGGAGTTCAATTTAGATATTTGTGAGGTTTGGCATTTTGGTAAGTTAATGCAGGGTAGTGCCCTGGGGAATATTGCTGAACAAAGAGATCTACGGGTGAAGATTCATATTTACTTGAAAGTAGAGTTTAGTTCGGTAGAGTGGTGAGGAACATAGTTGGCATGCTTGCCTTCATCAGTTAGAACATTGAGTATAGGAGTAGGGGTTGCGAGTTGTGCTTGTATAAAGGTGAGGCCACTTTAAGAATACTGCATACATGTCAGTTGACTCTGCTAAAGAATGAATGTTGCTAAGCTTGAAAGGGTGCAAAAAAGATTTACAAGGATTTTCTGGACCCTGAGGGTTTGAGCTACAGGGAAATAATGAACAGGTTGAGGCTTTTTCCCCTGGGCTGTCAGAGGCTGAATGGTGATACGACAGAGGTTTAAAAAAGTCCTGAGGGACATGGATAGTCTGAATGGAAAAGATCCTTTTTCCCAGTATAGGGGCGTCCAGAACTAGACAGCATAGAGTGAAGGTGACAGGGAAAAATATTAGAAGGGACCTGAGGGGAAACTATTTCATACAGAGTCTGGTGGGTGTACTGTCAGAGGAACTTGTGAAAGCGTGTACAATTACACATTTAAAACGTATCTGGATAGGTACATAAATAGGAATGGTTAAGAGGGATGTGGGCAAATGCTGGCAGGTGGGAAGACATCTGTTTAAGATGCCAGATTGGCGTGGACAATTCGGACAAAACGATCTGTTTCCACTCTGTATGATTCTCTTCTTCTCACAGCGGGATGAGGAAAAACTCTAAAAGGGCCATTCGAATGGGAATTCTATTCCCCGGAAGTTTGTGGTGCATCTCTGATCACAAGTATTCACAACTGAGATAGTTAAAGATTTGACAGAGAAGTGAGTCACGGATAATGGGACACAGGCAGGAAAATACGGCTGAGACCACAATCTGATCAGCCACAATCTTAATGCCTGGTGGAGAAGGCTCAAATTCTCTAATGCTGGATTAGTGGTGCTGGAAGAGCACAGCAGTTCAGGCAGCATCCAACGAGCAGCGAAATCGACTTTTCGGGCAAAAGCCCTTCATCAGGAATAAAGGCAGTGAGCCTGAAGCATGGAGAGATAAGCTAGAGGAGGGTGGGGGTGGTGAGAGAGTAGCATAGAATACAATGGGTGAGTGGGGGAGGAGATGAAGGTGATAGGTCAAGGAGGAGAGGGTGGAGTGTATAGGTGGAAAAGAAGATAGGCAGGTCGGACAAGTCAAGGAGACAGTAACTGAGCTGGAAGTTTGAAACTAGGATGAGGTCGGGGAAGGGGAAATGAGGAAGCTGTTAAAGTCCACATTGATGCCCTGGGGTTGAAGTGTTCCGAGGCGGAAGATGAGGCGTTCTTCCTCCAGGCGTCTGGTGGTGAGGGAGCGGCGGTGAAGGAGGCCCAGGACCTCCATGTCCTCGGCAGATTGGGAGGGGGAGTTGAATTGTTGGGCCACGGGGCGGTTTGGTCGATTGGTGCGGGTGTCTCGGAGATGTTCCCTAAAGCGCTCTGCTCGGAGGCGCCCAGTCTCCCCAATGTAGAGGAGACCACATCGGGAGCAATGGATACAATAAATGATATTGGTGGATGTGCAGGTGAAACATTGATGGATGTGGAAGGCTCCTTTAGGGCCTTGGATAGAGGTGAGGGAGGAGGTGTGGGCACAGGTTTTACAGTTCCTGCGGTGGCAGCGGAAAGTGCCAGAATGGGAGGGTGGGTCGTAGGGGGGTGTGGACCTGACCAGGTAGTCACGGAAGGAACGGTCTTTGCGGAAGGCGGAAAGGGGAGGGGAGGGAAATATATCCCTGGTGGTGGGGTCTTTTTGGAGGTGGCGGAAATGTCGGTAGATGATTTGGTTGATGCGAAGGTTTGTAGGGTGGAAGGTGAGCATCAGGGGCGTTCTGTCCTTGTTACGGTTGAAGGGGTGGGGTCTGAGGGTGGAGGTGCGGGATGTGGACGAGAGGCGTTGGAGGGCATCTTTAACCACGTGGGAAGGGAAATTGCGGTCTCTAAAGAAGGAGGCCATCTGGTGTGTCCTATGGTGGAACTGGTCCTCCTGGAATTAGATACGGCGGAGGCGGAGAAATTGGGAATACGGGATGGCATTTTTGCAAGAGATAGGGTGGGAAGAGGTGTAATTCAGGTAGCTATGGGAGTCGGTGGGTTTGTAAAAAATGTCAGTGTCAAGTCGGTCGTCACTCATGGAGATGGAGAGGTCCAGGAAGGGGAGAGAGGTGTCAGAGATAATCCAGGTAAATTTAAGGTCAGGGTGGAATGTGTTGGTGAAGTTGATGAATTGCTCAACCTCCTCGCGGGAGCACGAGGTGGCGCCAATGCAGTCATCAATGTCGCGGAGGAAGAGGTGGGGAGTGGTGCCGGTGTAATTACGGAAGATCAACTGTTCTACATAGCCAACAAAGAGACAGGCATAGCTGTGGCCCATACGTGTGCTCATGGCTACGCCTTTGGTCTGGAGGAAGTGGGAGGATTCAAAGAAGAAATTGTTAAGGGTGCGGACCAGTTCGGCCAAACGAATGAGAGTGTCAGTGGAAGGGTACTGTTGGGGACGTCTGGAGAGGAAAAAACGGAGGGCTTGGAGGCCCTGATCATGGCGGATGGAGGTGTAGAGGGATTGGATATCCATGGTGAAGATGAGGCGTTGGGGGCCGGGGAAACGGAAGTCTTGGAGGAGGTGGAGGGCGTGGGTGGTGTCTCGAACGTATGTGGGGAGTTCC
>NC_092754.1:50424107-50441607 GCF_047496795.1 Chiloscyllium punctatum | reverse complement strand
GAGAGAGAGAGAGAGGCGAGAGAGGGCGAGAGAAAGGGGGCGAGACAGGACGAGAGCGAGAGAGAGGGGGCGAGAGAGAGAGAGAGGGAGAGAGAGAGAGAAAGAGGGCGAGAGAGAGAGATAGGGGCGTGGCGAGAGAGAGAGAGAGGGAGGGGTCGAGAGAGTGAAGGGGGGGTGAGAGAGACATGGAGCGGGCGAGAGAGATGGAGGGAAAGGGCAAGAGGGAGAATGAGGGAGTGGACGAGTGAGAGGGAGGGGGTGAGAGTGAGAGAGAGGGGGGTCAAGAGACGGAGAGGGAGGGGGAGAGAGAGAGAGAGGGAGGGGGCGAGAGAGAGTGGAGGTGAGAGAGAGGGAGAGAGAGGGAGGAGTGTGAGAGAGAGGGGGTGCGAAAGAGGGGGGATGCGTGACAGAGGGGGGTGGCGAGAGAGAGAGGGAGGGGGTGAGAGAGAGAGGGAGGGGACGAGAGAGAGAGAGAGACAGAGATTGGGAGGTGCGAGAGAGAGGGAGGGGGGAGGGAAGGGGCGAGAGAGGGGGAAAGAGAGAGAGGGGTAGAGAGAGAGAGATGGTGGGGGTGAGAGAGAGAGAGAGGGAGGGGGCGAGAGAGAGAGAGAAAGGGGGCGAGAGAGAGAGAGAGAGGGCAAGAGAGAGAGAGAGAGAGATAGGGCGAGAGAGAGAGAGGGGGCGAGAGAGGGCGAGAGAGAGGGGGCGAGACAGGACGAGAGCGAGAGAGAGGGGGCGAGAGAGAGAGAGAGGGTGAGAGAGACAGAGAGATGGAGAAAGGGCGAGAGAGAGAGAGAGAGGGCGAGTGGGCGAGAGAGAGATAGAGAGAGAAAGGGGGCGAGAGAGAGAGAGAGACAGGCAGAGGGCGAGAGAGAGAGAGAGAGAGCGAGAAGGTGAGAGAGAGAGAGAGAGAGAAAGAAGAGAGAGAGACAGAGAGAGGGCGACAGAGAGAGTGCGACAGAGAGAGGGCGAGAGAGAGATGGCGAGAGAGAGAGGATGAGAGAGAGAGGGCGAGAGAGAGAGGGGGGCGAGAGAGAGAGGGCGAGAGATAGAGGGAGAGGGGGCGAGAGAGAGAGGGAGAGGGGGCGAGAGAGAGAGGGAGGGGGGCGAGAGAGAGAGGGAGAGAGAGAGAGGGCGAGAGAGTGACTGGGAGAGGAGCAAGAGAGAGAGAGGGGGAGGGGGCGATAGAGGGAAAGGGAGGGTGCGAGAGAGGGAAAGAGAGGGGGGCAGAGAGGGAAAGGGAGGGGGCGAGAGAGAGAGGGAGCATGTGAGAGAGATGGAGGGGGCAAGAGAGAGAGAGGGAGGGGGGCAAGAGAGAGAGAGGCAGGGGGCTAGAGAGAGCGAGGGAGGGGGTGAGAGAGAGAGAGGGAGGGCCGAGTGAGGGAGGCGGCAGATGAGAGAGAGAGGGAGGGGGCGAGTGTAAGAGAAGGGGCGAGAGAGATGTAGGGGGTGAGAGAGAGGAAAGGGAGCGAGGCAGAGGGTGGGGGACGAGATAGAGGGAGGGAGGGCGAGAGAGAGAGAGCGAGAGAGAGTGGGGTGAGACAGAGGGAGGGGGTGAGAGGGAGGGAGGGGGTGAGAGAGAGAGGGAGGGGGCAAGAGAGCGAGGGCGGGGGGCAAGAGAGAGAGAGAGGGGGCAGGGGGTGAGAGAGAGAGGGAGGGGGGCGAGAGATAGAGGGAGGGGGGCGAGAGAGAGGGAGGGGGCGAGAGAGAGAGAGGGAGGGGGGCGAGAGAGAGAGAGAGTGGGGTGCGAGAGAGAGAGGGAGGGGGGCGAGAGAGAGAGAGGGAGTGGGGCGCGAGAGAGAAAGGGAGGGGGGCGAGAGAGAGAGAGGGGGGTGAGAGAGACATGGAGGGGGCGATAGAGATGGAGGGGAAGGGCGAGAGGGAGAATGAGGGGGTGGACGAGTGAGAGGGAGGGGGTGAGAGTGAGACAGAGAGGGGGGGCAAGAGACGGAGAGGGAGGGGGCGAGAGAGAGAGAGGGAGGGGGCGAGAGAGAGAGTGGAGGTGAGAGAGAGGGAGAGAGAGGGAGGGGTGTGAGAGGGGGGTGCGAAAGAGGGGGAGTGAGTGACAGAGGGCAGGTGGCGAGAGAGAGAGAGGGAGGGGGCGAGAGAGAGAGAGAGGGTGAGAGAGACAGAGAGATGGAGAAAGGGCGAGAGAGAGAGAGAGAGGGCGAGTGGGCGAGAGAGAGATAGAGAGAGAAAGGGGGCGAGAGAGAGAGAGAGACAGGCAGAGGGCGAGAGAGAGAGAGAGAGAGCGAGAAGGTGAGAGAGAGAGAGAGAGAGAAAGAAGAGAGAGAGACAGAGAGAGGGCGACAGAGAGAGTGCGACAGAGAGAGGGCGAGAGAGAGATGGCGAGAGAGAGAGGATGAGAGAGAGAGGGCGAGAGAGAGAGGGGGCGAGAGAGAGAGGGCGAGAGATAGAGGGAGAGGGGGCGAGAGAGAGAGGGAGAGGGGGCGAGAGAGAGAGGGAGGGGGGCGAGAGAGAGAGGGAGAGAGAGAGAGGGCGAGAGAGTGACTGGGAGAGGAGCAAGAGAGAGAGAGGGGGAGGGGGCGATAGAGGGAAAGGGAGGGTGCGAGAGAGGGAAAGAGAGGGGGGCAGAGAGGGAAAGGGAGGGGGCGAGAGAGAGAGGGAGCATGTGAGAGAGATGGAGGGGGCAAGAGAGAGAGAGGGAGGGGGGCAAGAGAGAGAGAGGCAGGGGGCTAGAGAGAGCGAGGGAGGGGGTGAGAGAGAGAGAGGGAGGGCCGAGTGAGGGAGGCGGCAGATGAGAGAGAGAGGGAGGGGGCGAGTGTAAGAGAAGGGGCGAGAGAGATGTAGGGGGTGAGAGAGAGGAAAGGGAGCGAGGCAGAGGGTGGGGGACGAGATAGAGGGAGGGAGGGCGAGAGAGAGAGAGCGAGAGAGAGTGGGGTGAGACAGAGGGAGGGGGTGAGAGGGAGGGAGGGGGTGAGAGAGAGAGGGAGGGGGCAAGAGAGCGAGGGCGGGGGGCAAGAGAGAGAGAGAGGGGGCAGGGGGTGAGAGAGAGAGGGAGGGGGGCGAGAGATAGAGGGAGGGGGGCGAGAGAGAGGGAGGGGGCGAGAGAGAGAGAGGGAGGGGGGCGAGAGAGAGAGAGAGTGGGGTGCGAGAGAGAGAGGGAGGGGGGCGAGAGAGAGAGAGGGAGTGGGGCGCGAGAGAGAAAGGGAGGGGGGCGAGAGAGAGAGAGGGGGGTGAGAGAGACATGGAGGGGGCGATAGAGATGGAGGGGAAGGGCGAGAGGGAGAATGAGGGGGTGGACGAGTGAGAGGGAGGGGGTGAGAGTGAGACAGAGAGGGGGGGCAAGAGACGGAGAGGGAGGGGGCGAGAGAGAGAGAGGGAGGGGGCGAGAGAGAGAGTGGAGGTGAGAGAGAGGGAGAGAGAGGGAGGGGTGTGAGAGGGGGGTGCGAAAGAGGGGGAGTGAGTGACAGAGGGCAGGTGGCGAGAGAGAGAGAGGGAGGGGGCGAGAGAGAGAGGGAGGGGCGAGAGAGGGAGAGGGAGAGGGAGGGGGAGCGAGAGAGAGAGAGAGAGAGTGAGAGAGAGGGAGGGAGAGAGAGTCAGGTGAGTGAGACAGAGAGAGTCAGGTGAGAGAGAGAAGGAGGGAGAGAGGCGAGATAGAGAAGGAGGGGGGTTGAGAGAGAGGGAGGGGGACGAGACAGGGAGGAGGTGAGAGAAAGAGAAAGGGGGCGAGAGAGAGAGCGAGGGGGTGAGACTGGGCGCGGGAGGGGGCACAAGAGAGAGAGGTGTGGGGGGCGAGAGAGAGAGAGGGAGGGAGGCGAGAGAGAGAGGGAGGGGACGAGAGAGAGGGGGAGGGAGCGAGAGTGAGAGAAACAGAGAGAGAGAGGGAGGGGGGCGAGAGAGAGGGAGGGGGGCGAGAGAGAGGAGGAGTGGGGGGGGCGAGAGAGAGGAGGAGTGGGGGGGCGCGAGAGAGAGAGAGATAGCGAGAGAGGGAGAGAGAGAGGGCGGGGGTGAGAGAGATGGAGGGGGTGAGAGAGAGAGAGGGGGTGAGAGAGAGAGAGAAAGGGGGTGAGAGAGTGGGAGGGGCAGAGAGAGAGAGGGAAGTGGCGAGAGAGAGAGAGGGAGGGAGGGGGCGGGCGAGTGACAGAGGGAGGGGGTGCGAGAGAAATGGAGGGTGTGAGAGAGAGGAAGGGAGCGGGGAGTGAGAGACAGAGATAGGGAGAGAGAGACAGAGAGAGACAGAGAGACAGAGAGAGAGAGAGACAGAGAGAGAGAGAGACAGAGAGACAGAGAGAGACAGAGACAGAGACAGAGACAGAAACAGAGAGAGACAGAGAGAGAGAGAGAGAGGCGAGAGGGAGAGAGAGAGGGCGAGAGAGAGAGAGAGAGAGCGAGAGATAGGGCGAGAGAGAGAGAGGGAGAGAGAGAGAGGCGAGAGAGGGCGAGAGAGAGGGGGCGAGACAGGACGAGAGCGAGAGAGAGGGGGCGAGAGAGAGAGAGAGTGGGAGAGAGTGAGAGAAAGAGGGCGAGAGAGGGCGAGAGAGAGAGATAGGGGCGTGGCGAGAGAGAGAGAGGGAGGGGTCGAGAAAGTGAAGGAGGGGGGTGAGAGAGACATGGAGGGGGCGAGAGAGATGGAGGGAAAGGGCAAGAGGGAGAATGAGGGAGTGGACGAGCGAGAGGGAGGGGGTGAGAGTGAGAGAGAGGGGGGTCAAGAGACGGAGAGGGAGGGGGCGAGAGAGAGAGAGGGAGGGGGCGAGAGAGAGTGGAGGTGAGAGAGAGGGAGAGAGAGGGAGGAGTGTGAGAGAGAGGAGGTGCGAAAGAGGGGGGGTGCGTGACAGAGGGGGGGTGGCGAGAGAGAGAGAGGGAGGGGGGTGAGAGAGAGAGGGAGGGGACGAGAGAGAGAGATAGAGACAGAGATTGGGAGGTGCGAGAGAGAGGGAGGGGGGAGGGAAGGGGCGAGAGAGGGGGAAAGAGAGAGAGGGGTAGAGAGAGAGAGATGGTGGGGGTGAGACAGAGAGGGAGGGGGGCGAGAGAGAGAGAGAGGGCGAGAGAGAGAGAGAGAGGGAGGGGGCGAGAGAGAGAGGGAGGGGCGAGAGAGGGAGGGGGAGGGGTGAGAGAGGGAGGGGGAGCGAGAGAGAGCGAGAGGCGAGAGAGAGGGAGGGGGTGAGTGAGAGAGAGAGAGTGAGGGAGAGAGGGAGGGAGAGAGAGTCAGGTGAGTGAGAGAGAGAGTCAGGTGAGAGAGAGAAGGAGGGAGGGAGGCGAGATAGAGAAGGAGAGGGGTTGAGAGAGAGGGAGGGGGCAAGAGAGAGAGCGAGGGGGCTAGAGAGAGGGAGGGGGCGAAAGAGAGAGGGAGGTGAGCGAGAGTGAAAAGGAGCGGGGCGAGAGAGAAAAGGAGGGGGTGAGAGAGGGGGGTGCAAGAGAGGGATGGGGACGAGACAGAGAGGAGGTGAGAGAGAGAGAAAGGGGGCGAGAGAGAGAGAGCGAGGGGGTGAGACTGAGCGCGGGAGCGGCCACAAGAGAGAGAGGGGTGGGGGGAGCGAGAGAGAGGGGGCGAGAGAGGACGAGAGAGAGAGAGGGGTGAGAGAGAGAGTGAGAGGTAGGGGGCGGCAGAGAGAGAGAGACAGAGGGGGTGAGATAGGGCGAGAGAGAGAGGGGGGAGATAGGGCAGAAGAGAGTGAGGGGGCGAGAGAGAGAGAGAGAGAGAGAGAGAGAGAGGGAGAAGGGGCGAGAGAGAGAGAGGGAGGGGCGAGAGAGGGAGGGTGAGGGGTGAGAGAGGGAGGGGGAGCGAGAGAGAGAGAGCGAGAGGCGAGAGAGAGGGAGGGGGTGAGTGAGAGAGAGAGAGTGAGAGAGAGAGGGAGGGAGAGAGAGAGTCAGGTGAGAGAGAGAAGGAGGGAGGGAGGCGAGATAGAGAAGGATGGGGTTTGAGAGAGAGGGAGGGGGCTAGAGAGAGGGAGGGGGCGAAAGAGAGAGGGAGGGGGCGAAAGAGAGAGGGAGGTGAGCGAGAGAGAGAAGGAGTGGGGCGAGAGAAAAGGAGGGGGCGAGAGAGGGGGGTGCGAGAGAGAGGGAGGGGGACGAGACAGAGAGGAGGTGAGAGAAAGAGAAAGGGGGCGAGAGAGAGAGAGGGAGGGGGTGAGAGAGGGAGGGAGGGGACGAGAGAGAGATAGAGACAGAGATTGGGAGGTGCGAGAGAGAGGGAGGGGGGAGGGAAGGGGTGAGAGAGGGGGGAAAGAGAGAGGGGTAGGGAGAGAGAGATGGTGGGGGCGAGAGAGAGATTGGATCGAGAGAGAGAGTGGAGATGAGAGAGAGAGAGGGAGGGGGGCGAGAGAGAGAGAGGGCGAGAGAGAGAGAGAGGGAGGGGGCGAGAGAGAGAGGGAGGGGCGAGAGAGGGAGGGGGAGAGGTGAGAGTGGGAGGGGGCGCGAGAGAGAGAGCGAGAGGCGAGACAGAGGGAGGGGTGAGTGAGAGAGAGAGAGAGTGAGAGAGAGAGCGAGGGAGAGAGAGCCAGGTGAGTGAGAGAGAGAGTCAGGTGAGAGAGAGAAGGAGGGAGGAAGGAGAGATAGAGAAGGAGGGGGGTTGAGAGAGAGGGAGGGGGCAAGAGAGAGAGGGAGGGGGCTAGAGAGAGGGAGGGGGCGAAAGAGAGAGGGAGGTGAGCGAGAGAGAAAGGAGCGGGGCGAGAGAGAAAAGGAGGGGGCGAGAGAGGGGGGTGCGAGAGAGAGGGATGGGGATGAGACAGAGAGGAGGTGAGAGAAAGAGAAAGGGGCGAGAGAGAGAGAGCGAGGGGGTAAGACTGAGCGCGGGAGGGGGCACAAGAGAGAGAGGGGTGGGGGGGCGAGAGAGAGAGGGGGCGAGAGAGAGAGAGGGCGAGAGAGAGAGAGAGAGAGACAGAGGGGGGCAAGAGAGAGAGGGAGCGAGAGAGGGTGGGCGAGAGAGAGAGAGAGAGGGGGCGAGAGAGAGATAGGGAGAGAGAGAGAGAGGGGGCAAGAGAGGGTGAGAGAGAGAGGGCGAGAGAGGACGAGAGAGAGAGAGAGAGGGGTGAGAGAGAGAGAGAGAGAGAGGGGGGTGAGATAGGGCGAGAGAGAGAGGGGGAGATAGGGCAGAAGAGAGAGAGGGGGCGAGAGAGAGAGAGCGAGAGAGAGAGGGTGGGGAGTGAGGGAGAGGGCGAGAGAGAGAGGGCGAGAGAGTGAGTGGGAGAGGGGGCGAGAGAGAGGGAGAGGGGGCAAGAGAGAGAGGGGGGAGGCGGCGATAGAGGGAAAGGGAGGGGGCGAGAGAGGGAAAGGGAGGGGGCAAGAGAGGGAAATGGAGGGGGCGAGAGAGGGAAAGGGAGGGGGCGAGAGAGGGAGGGAGAAAGTGAGAGACAGGGAGGGGGGTTAGAGAGAGAGGGAGGGGGTAAGAGAGAGAGAGGGAGGGCCGAGTGAGGTAGGCGGCAGATGAGAGAGAGAGGGAGGGGGCGAGTGTAAGAGAAGGGGCGAGAGAGATGTAGGGGGTGAGAGAGAGGAAAGGGAGCGAGGCAGAGGGTGGGGGACGAGATAGAGGGAGGGAGGGCGAGAGAGAGAGAGCGAGAGAGAGTGGGGTGAGACAGAGGGAGGGGGTGAGAGGGAGGGAGGGGGTGAGAGAGAGAGGGAGGGGGCAAGAGAGAGAGGGCGGGGGCAAGAGAGAGAGAGAGGGGGAGGGGGTGAGAGAGAGAGAGAGGGAGGGGGTGAGAGAGAGAAAGGGAGGGCCGAGAGAGGGAGGGGGACGCGATAGAGTGAGGGGGGCCAAGAGAGAGATAGGGAAGGGGTGAGAGAGAGAGGGTGGGGGTGATAGAGAGAGGGGGAGGGGGGCGAGATAGAGGGGGGGCGAGAGAGAGAGGGAAGGGGGTGAGAGCGAGAGGGAGGGGGCGAGAGAGAGAGAGAGACAGGCGAGAGAGAGAGAGGGAGGGGGCGAGACAGAGAGAGAGTGGGGTGCGAGAGAGAGAGAGAGGGATGGGGGCGAGAGAGAGAGGGTGGGGGGCGCGAGAGAGAGAGGGAGGGGGGCGAGAGAGACATGGAGGGGGCGAGAGAGATGGAGGGAGAGGGCAAGAGGGAGAATGAGGGGTTGGACGAGTGAGAGGGAGGGGGTGAGAGTGAGAGAGAGAGGCGGAAAGAGACGGAGAGGGAGGGGGCGAGAGAGAGAGAGGGAAGGGGCGAGAGAGAGAGAGAGTGGAGGTGAGAGAGAGAGAGAGAGGCAGGGGTGTGAGAGAGAGGGGGTGCGAAAGAGGGGGGGTAGTGACAGAGGGCGGGTGGCGAGAGAGAGACAGAGAGGGAGGGGGGTGAGAGAGAGAGGGAGGGGACGAGAGAGAGATATAGAGACAGAGATTGGGAGGTGCGAGAGAGAGGGAGGGGGAGGGAGGGGGCGAGAGAGGGGGGAAAGAGAGAGAGAGGGGTAGAGAGAGAGAGATGGTGGGGGCGAGAGAGAGATTGGATCGAGAGAGGGGGAGGGGCGAGAGAGGGAGTGGGAGGGGTGAGAGAGGGAGGGGGAGCGAGAGAGAGAGATAGAGACAGAGATTGGGAGGTGCGAGAGAGAGGGAGGTGAGAGAGAGAGAGATGCGAGAGAGAGGGAGGGGGACGAGACAGAGAGGAGGTGAGAGAAAGAGAAAGGGGGCGAGAGAGAGAGAGCGAGGGGGTGAGACTGAGCGCGGGAGGGGTCACAAGAGAGGGGTGGGGGGGCGAGAGACAGAGGGAGGGAGGCGAGCGAGAGAGGGAGGGGACGAGAGAGAGGGAGGGAGCGAGAGAGAGGCGGAGTGGGGGGCGCGAGAGAGAGAGAGATTGCGAGAGAGGGAGAGAGAGAGGGAGGGGGTGAGAGAGAGGGAGGGGTGAGAGAGAGAGGGGGTGAGAGAGAGAGAGAGAGAGAATGGGGGTGAGAGAGTGGGAGGGAGGCGAGAGAGAGAGAGGGAAGTGGTGAGAGAGAGAGGGAAGGAGGGGGCGGGCGAGTGAGAGAGGGAGGGGGGTGAGAGAGAAATGGAGGGTGTGAGAGAGAGGAAGGGAGCGGGGAGTGAGAGACAGAGATAGAGAGAGAGAGAGACAGAGAGAGACAGAGACAGAGAGAGAGAGATAGACAGAGAGAGAGAGGCGAGAGGCAGAGAGAGAGGGATGGGGTGAGAGAGAGAGAGAGGGAGGGGGCGATAGAGAGAGGGAGGGGTCTAGAGAGAGGGAGGGGGCGAGAGAGAGAGGGAGGTGAGTGAGAGAGAGAATGAGGGGGGCGAGAGAGAAAACGAGGGGGCGAGAGAGAGGGAGGAGGGCAAGAGAGAGAGGGAGGGGGGCGAGACAGAGAGGAGATGAGAGAAATAGAAAGGGGGAAGAGAGAGAGAGCGAGGGGGTGAGACTGAGCGCGGGAGGGTGCACAAGAGAGAGAGGAGTGGGGGGGGCGAGAGAGAGAGGGAGGGAGGCGAGAGAGAGAGGGAGGGGACGAGAGAGAGAGGGAGCGAGAGTGAGAGAAAGAGATAGAGAGGGGGGCGAGGGAGAGGGAGGAGGGCGAGAGAGAGGAGGAGTGGGGGGGCGCGAGAGAGAGAGAGAGAGAGAGCGAGAGAGGGAGAGAGAGAGGGAGGGGGTGACAGAGAGGGAGGGGGTGAGAGAGAGAGGGGTGTGTGAGAGAGAGAGAGAGAGAGAAAGAGGGTGAGAGAGAGGTGGAGGGGGCGAGAGAGAGAGAGAGGGAAGTGGCGAGAGAGAGAGGGAGGGAGGGGGCGGGCGAGTGAGAGAGGGAGGGGGTGAGAGAGAAATGGAGGGTGTGAGAGAGGAAGGGAGCGGGGAGTGAGAGACAGAGATATATATATATAGAGAGAGAGACAGAGAGAGACAGAGACAGAGAGAGAGAGAGCGAGACAGAGAGACAGAGACAGAGACAGAAGACAGAGACAGAAGACAGAGACAGAGACAGAGACAGAGACAGAGACAGAAACAGAGAGAGACAGAGAGAGAGAGAGAGAGAGGCGAGAGGGAGAGAGAGAGGGATGGGGTGTGAGAGAGAGAGAGCGAGAGAGGGAGGGGGCGATAGAGAGAGGGAGGGGGAGCGATAGAGGGAGGGGGCGAGAGAGAGAGGGAGGGGGGCAGGAGAGAGAGGGAGGGTGGCATGAGAGGAAGGGAGCGGGGCGTGAGAGTGGGGGAGGGCAGCGAGAGAGAGGGGGAGGGGGGCGAGAGAGAGGGGGAGGGGGCGAGAGAGGGAGCGAGGGGGCGAGAGAGAGGGGGAGAGGGAGGGAGGGGGGAGAGAGAGAGAGGGAGGGGGGCGAGAGAGAGCGGGAGGTGGGGCGAGAGAGAGCAGGAGGGGGCGAGAGAGAGCGGGAGGGGGACGAGAGAGAGGGGGCGAGAGAGAGAGGGAGGGGGGTGAGAGAGAGAGAGGGAGGGGGGTGAGAGAGAGAAGTGGGGGGGCGAGAGAGAGAGGGAGGGGGCGAGAGAGAGAGAGGGAGGGGGGCGAGACAGAGAGCTGGGGGGGCGAGAGAGAGAGAGGGACGGGGGGCGAGAGAGAGCGAGGGAGGGGGGGCGGGAGTGAGAGAGGGAGGAGGCGAGAGAGAGAGAGGGAGGGGGGCGAGAGAGAGAGGGAGGGGGGCGAGAGAGAGAGGGAGGGGGCGACAGAGAGGGGAAGCGGGGTGAGCGAGAGGGGGAGGGGGGCGAGAGAGAGAGGGAGGGTGGGCGAGAGAGAGAGAGGGTGGGGGGAAAGCGAGAGAGAGAGAGAGAGGGGCGAGAGAGAGAGGGAGAGGGGCGAGAGAGAGAGGGAGAGGGGCGAGAGAGAGAGAGGGAGAGGAGAGAGAGGGAGGGGTCGAGAGAGAGAGAGGGAGGGGCGAGAGAGAGGGAGGGGGTGAGAGAGAGAGGGAGGGGGCGACAGAGAGGGCGAGCGGGGCGAGTGAGAGGGGGATGGGGGCGAGAGAGAGAGGGAGAGTGGGCGAGAGAAAGAGGGAGGGGGCGAGCGAGAGAGAGGGAGGGGGGCGAGCGAGAGAGAGGGAGGGGGGCAAGCGAGAGAGAGGGAGAGGGGCGAGAGAGAGAGAGGGAGGGGGCCGAGAGAGAGAGAGGGAGGGGGGCGAGAGAGAGAGAGGGAGGGGGCGGCAGTGAGAGAGGGAGGGGGCGGGTGTGAGAGCGGGAGGGGGCAAGAGAGAGAGGGAGGGGGCGAGAGAGAAATGGAGGGGGGCGAGAGACAGAGAGGGCGGGGGCGCGCGAGGGAGGGGGGCGAGACAGAGTGGGGGTGCGAGAGAGAGTGGGAGGGGGGCGAGAGAGAGAGGGGGCGAGAGAGAGAAAGAGGGGGGCGACTGAGAGAGGGAGGGGATCGAGAGAGAGAGAGGAGGGGGGTGAGAGAGAGAGGGGGGCGACAGAGAGAGTGAGGGGGCGCGAGAGAGAGGGGGGCGAGAGAGAGGGGGAGGGGGGCGAGACAGGGAGGGAGGGGGCGAGAGATAGGGGAGGCGGCGAGAGAGAGTGGTGGGGAGAGGGAGGGAGGGGGAAGAGGGAGAGGGGGAGGGGGGCGAGAGAGAGCAGAAGGGGGCGAGAGAGAACAGGAGGGGGGCGAGAGAGAGCGGGAGGGGGGCGAGAGAGAGGGGGCGACAGAGAGAGAGAGGGGGGCGAGAGAGAGAGGGAGGGGGGTGAGAGAGAGAGGGAGGGGGGGCGAGAGTGAGAGACGGAGGGGGCGAGAGAGAGAGGTGGGGGAGCGAGAGAGAGAGGGAGGGGGCGAGAGAGAGAGAGGGAGGGGGGCGAGAGAGATAGGTGGGGGGGGCGAGAGAGAGAGAGAGGGACGGGGGCGAGAGAGAGAGAGGGAGGGAGGGGGCGCGGGAGTGAGAGAGGGAGGAGGCGAGAGAGAGAGGGAGGGGGCGAGAGAGAGGGAGGGGGGCGAGAGAGAGAGGGAGGGGACGACAGAGAGGGGGAGCGGGGCGAGCGAGAGGGGGAGGGGGTGAGAGAGAGAGGGAGGGGGTGGGGAGTGAGAGACAGGGAGGGTGCGGGCGAGAGAGAGGAAGGGGGCAAGCGAGAGAGAGGGAGAGGGGCAAGCGAGAGAGAGGGAGAGGGGCGAGAGACATAGAGGGAGAGGGGCGAGAGAGAGAGGGAGGGGGCAAGAGAGAGAGGGATGGGTTTAGAGAGAGGGAGGTGGCGAGAGAGAGAGGGAGGTGAGCGAGAGAGAAAAGGAGGCGGCGAGAGAGGGGGGTGCGAGAGAGAGGGAGGAGGGCAATAGAGAGAGGGAGGGGGGCGAGACAGAGAGGAGATTAGAGAAGTAGACAGGGGGCAAGAGAGAGAGAGCGAGGAGGTGAGACTGAGCGCGGGAGGGGGCACAAGAGAGAGAGGGGTGGGGGGGCGAGAGAGAGTGGGAGGGAGGCGAGAGAGAGAGAGGGAGGGGATGAGAGAGAGCGGGAGAGAAAGAGATAGAGAGGGGGGGCGAGGGAGAGGGAGGAGGGCGAGAGAGAGGAGGAGTGGGGGGGGCGCGCGAGAGAGAGAGAGAGCGAGAGAGGGAGAGAGAGGGAGGGGGTGACAGAGAGGGAGGGGGTGAGAGAGAGAGAGGGGGTGTGTGAGAGAGAGAGAGAGAGAAAGGGGTGAGAGAGAGTTGGATGGGGGCGAGAGAGAGAGAGGGAAGTGGCGAGAGAGAGAGGGAGGGAGGGGGCCGGCGAGTGAGAGAGGGAGGGGGTGAGAGAGAAATGCAGGGTGTGAGAGAGAGGAAGGGAGCGGGGAGTGAGAGACAGAGATAGAGAGAGAGAGAGAGAGAGAGAGACAGAGAGACAGAGAGAGAGAGAGAGACAGAGAGAGACAGAGACAGAGACAGAAGACAGAGACAGAGACAGAGACAGAGACAGAAACAGAGAGAGACAGAGAGAGAGAGAGAGGCGAGAGGGGGAGAGAGAGGGATGGGGTGTGAGAGAGAGAGAGAGAGAGAGCGGGAGGGGGCGATTGAGAGAGGGAGGGGGAGCGATAGAGGGAGGGGGCGAGAGAGAGAGGGAGGGGGCAGGAGAGAGAGGGAGGGTGGCGAGAGAGGAAGGGAGCGGGGCGTGAGAGTGGGGGTGGGGGGAGAGAGAGCGAGGGAGGTGGCGAGAGAGAGCGGGAGGGGGGCGAGAGAGAGCAGGAGGGGGGCGAGAGAGAGCGGGAGGGGGACGAGAGAGAGGGGGCGAGAGAGAGGGGGAGGGGGGCAAGAGAGAGAGAGAGAGGGAGGGGGCGAGAGAGAGGGGGCGACAGAGAGAGGAAGGGGGGCGAGAGAGAGAGGGAGGTGTGTGTGAGAGAGAGAGGGAGGGAGGCGAGAGTGAGAGAGGGGGCGGCGAGAGAGAGAGGTGGGGGGGCGAGAGAGAGAGAGAGAGAGGGACGGGGGCGAGAGAGAGAGAGAGGGAGGGAGGGGGCGCGGGAGTGAGAGAGGGAGGAGGCGAGAGAGAGAGGGAGGGGGCGAGAGAGAGAGGGAGGGGGGCGAGAGAGAGGGAGGGGACGACAGAAAGGGGGAGCGGGGCGAGCGAGAGGGGGAGGGGGTGAGAGAGAGAGGGAGGGGGTGGCGAGCGAGAGAGAGGGAGGGGGCGGGCGAGAGAGAGGAAGGGGGGCAAGCGAGAGAGAGGGAGAGGGGCAAGCGAGAGAGAGGGAGAGGGGCGAGTGAGATAGAGGGAGAGGGGCGAGAGAGAGAGAGGGAGGGGGCGAGATGGAGAAGGATGGGTTTAGAGAGAGGGAGGGGGCGAGAGAGAGAGGGAGGTGAGCGAGAGAGAGAAGGAGGGAGGCGAGAGAGAAAAGAAGGGGGCGAGAGAGGGGGGTGCGAGAGAGAGGGAGGAGGGCAAGAGAGAGAGGGAGGGGGGCGAGACAGAGAGGAGATGAGAGAAATAGAAAGGCGGCGAGAGAGAGAGAGCGAGGGGGTGAGACTGAGCGCGGGAGGGGGCACAAGAGAGAGAGGGGTGGGGGGGCGAGAGAGAGAGGGAGGGAGGCGAGAGAGAGAGGGAGGGGACGAGAGAGAGAGGGAGCGAGAGTGAGAGAAAGAGATAGAGAGGGAGGGGGCAAGGGAGAGGGAGGAGGGCGAGAGATAGGAGGAGTGGGGGGGCGCGAGAGAGAGAGAGAGCAAAAGAGGGAGAGAGAGAGGGAGGGGGTGACAGAGAGGGAGGGGGTGAGAGAGAGAGAGGGGGTGTGTGAGAGAGAGAGAGAAAGGGGGTGAGAGAGAGTTGGAGGGGGGCGAGAGAGAGAGAGAGAGAGGGAAGTGGCGAGAGAGAGAGGGAGGGAGGGGGCGGGCGAGTGAGAGAGGGAGGGGGTGAGAGAGAAATGGAGGGTGTGAGAGAGAGGAAGGGAGCGGGGAGTGAGAGACAGAGATAGAGAGAGAGAGAGACAGAGAGAGACAGAGACAGAGACAGAGACAGAGACAGAAACAGAGACAGACAGAGAGAGAGAGAGAGAGGCGAGAGGGAGAGAGAGAGGGATGGGGTGTGAGAGAGAGAGAGAGAGGGTGGGGGCGATAGAGAGAGGGAGGGGGAGCGATAGAGGGAGGGGGCGAGAGAGAGGGAGGAGGGCAGGAGAGAGAGGGAGGGTGGCGAGAGAGGAAGGGAGCGGGGCGTGAGAGTGGGGGAGGGGGGCGAGAGAGAGAGGGAGGGCGGCGAGAGAGAGGGGGAGGGAGCGAGAGAGGGAGCGAGGGGGCGAGAGAGAGGGGGAGGGGGCGAGAGAGAGAGGGGGGAGAGGGAGGGAGGGGGAGAGAGAGAGGGAGTGGGGCGAGAGAGAGCGGGAGGGGGCGAGAGAGAGCAGGAGGGGGGCGAAAGAGAGCGGGAGGGGGACGAGAGAGAGGAGGCGAGAGAGAGAGGGAGGGGGTTGAGAGAGAGAGGTGGGGGGGCGAGAGAGAGAGGGAGGGGGCGAGAGAGAGAGGGAGGGGGGCGAGAGAGAGAGGTGGGGGGCGTGAGAGAGATGGAGGGGGCGAGAGAGAGAGAGAGGGAGGGGGCGAGAGAGAGAGGTGGGGGGGCGAGAGAGAGAGAGAGAGAGAGAGGGATGGGGGCGAGAGAGAGAGAGGGAGGGACGGGGCGCGGGAGTGAGAGAGGGAGGAGGCGAGAGAGAGAGGGAGGTGGTGAGAGAGAGAGGGAGGGGGTCGAGAGAGAGAGGGAGGGGACGACAGAGAGGGGGAGCGGGGCGAGCGAGAGGGGGAGGGGGGTGAGAGAGAGAGGGAGGGGGTGGCGAGCGAGAGGGAGGGACGGGGCGGGCGAGAGAGAGGAAGGGGGGCAAGCGAGAGAGAGGGAGAGTGGCAAGCGAGAGAGAGGGAGAGGGGCGACAGAGATAGAGGGAGAGGGGCAAGAGAGAGAGAGGGAGGGGGCGAGAGAGAGAGGGAGGGGGCGAGAGAGAGAGGGAGGGGGGCCGAGAGAGAGAGGGAGGGGCGACAGAGAGGGGGAGCGGAGCGAGTAACAGGGGGATGGGGGCGAGAGAGAGAGGGAGGGTGGGCGAGAGAAAGAGGGAGGGGGGCGAGCGAGAGAGAGGGAGGGGGGCGAGCGAGAGAGAGGGATGGGGGCGAGCGAGAGAGAGGGATGGGGGCAAGCGAGAGAGAGGGAGAGGGGCGAGAGAGAGAGGGGGAGGGGGGCGAGAGAGAGAGAGGGAGGGGGCGAGAGAGAGAGAGGTACGGGGCGGCAGTGAGAGAGGGAGGGGGCGGGAGTGAGAGCGGGAGGGGGCGAGAGAGAGAGGGAGGGGTCGAGAGAGAGAGGGAGGGGGGTGAGAGAGAGAGGGAGGGGGCGAAAGAGAGGGGGAGCGGGGCGAGAGAGGGAGAGAGGGGGCGAGAGAGAGGGGGAGGGGGAGCGATAGAGGGAGGGGGCGAGAGAGAGGGAGGAGGGCAGGAAAGAGAGGGAGGATGGCGAGAGAGGAAGAGAGAGGGGGGAGAGGGAGGGAGGGGGAGAGAGAGAGAGGGAGGGGGGCGAGAGAGAGCAGGAGGGGTGCGACAGAGAGCAGGAGGGGGCGAGGGAGAGCGGGAGGGGGACGAGAGATGGGGGGGCGAGAGAGAGAGGGAGGGGGGTGAGAGAGCGAAGGAGGGGGGCGAGAGAGAAAAGAAGGGGGCGAGAGAGGGGGGTGCGAGAGAGAGGGAGGAGGGCAAGAGAGAGAGGGAGGGGGGCGAGAGAGAGGGGGGAGAGGGAGGGAGGGGGGAGAGAGAGAGAGGGAGGAGGGCGAGAGAGAGCGGGAGGGGGGCGAGAGAGAGCAGGAGGGGGGCGAGAGAGAGCGGGAGGGGGCGAGAGAGAGAGAGAGATAGGGGCGAGAGAGTCAGAGGGAGGGGGCGAGAGAGAGAGAGGGAGAGGGGCGAGAGAGAGAGAGGGAGCGGGGCAAGCGAGAGAGAGAGATAGGGGCGAGAGAGAGAGAGGGAGAGGGTCGAGAGAGAGAGGGAGAGGGGCGAGAGAGAGAGGGAGGGGTCGAGAGAGAGTGGGAGGGGGCGAGAGAGAGAGGGAGGGGGCGAGAGAGAGAGGGGGAGCGGGGCGAGTGAGAGGGGGATGGGTGCGAGAGAGACAGGGAGAGTGGGCGAAAGAGAGAGAGAGGGCGGGGGCGAGAGAGGGAGGGGGGCGAGACAGAGTGGGGGGGCGAGAGAGAGAGGGAGGGGGGCGATAGAGAGAGGGAGGGGATCGAGAGAGAGAGGGAGGGGGGTGAGAGAGAGTGGGGCGACAGAGAGAGGGAGTGGGGGCGAGAGAGAGGGGGGTCGAGAGAGATGGGGGCGAGAGAGAGAGTTAGGGGGCGAGAGAGAGAGGGAGGGGAGGCGAGAGAGAGAGGGAGGGGGGCGAGAGAGAGAGGGAGGGGGCGGGCGAGTGAGAGAGGGAGGGGGCGAGCGAGTGAGAGAGGGAGGGGGCGAGTGAGTGAGAGAGGGAGGGGCGAGAGAGAGGGGGGCGAGAGAGAGAGAGAGTGGGAGAGAGAGAGTGAGGCGAGAGGGATTTAGACGGGCTGAGAGACAGAGGGATGGGGTGAGAGAGAGAGAGGGGGAGGAGGCGAGAGAATAAGAGGGAGGGGACGGGAGAGAGAGAGGGAGGGGGCTAGAGAGGGGGAGGGGGCGAGAGAGAGAGGGAGTGGGCGAGAGAGAGAGAGGGAGGGGACGAGAGAGAGAGAGTGGAGGTGATAGAGAGGGCAGGGTGTGTGAGAGAGCGGGAGGGGCGTGAGAGAGACGGGGGGCGATAGAGAGGGAGGGGTGCGAAAGAGAGAGGGAGGGTGGTAAGAGAGAGAGGGAGGGGGCGAGAGAGAGAGGGAGGGGGTGAGAGAGAAAGGGAGGGGGAGAGTGAGAGAGAGAGGGTGTGAGAGACGGTGACGGAGGGGGAGGGTGCGAGAGTGAGAGAGAGAGAGAGACGGCCGAGAGACAGAGAAGGGAGGGATTGAGAGAGAGAGGGTGAGGGTGTGAGAGAGAGAGAGAGTGAGGGGGTGAGAGAAAGAGAGGGTGAGGGGACTAGAGAGAGAGACAGGTGGCGAGAGAGATGGGCAGGGGGCGAGAGAGAGACAGGGAGGTGGGCGAGAGTGAGAGAGGGAGGGGGCGAGAGAGAGGAGGGGCGAGAGAGGGTGCAGGGGCGAGAGAGAGGGAGAGAGAGGGAGTGGGGGGCGAGAGAGAGGGAGGGGGTGAGAGCGATGAGGGGTGAGAGGGGGTGTGAGAGAGAGAGAGGGATGCGAGAGAGGG